>NW_009260791.1:982409-984531 GCF_000687185.1 Egretta garzetta
GAGGAAGCCTTCAGTTCAATCACGCTTTATGTACTGAAAGGTTAACTAACGGGAGAGGCTTATTAGCACAGATAATACCACTTCAGCCTGCGATCCCAACAACACACAAGCTAAGTAAGTTCAGGCCCCATCAGCATTTAAATAGAGAGAAAAAACAGACAACAACAAAAACACCACACACCACCTGCTGCTGCCAAACCAGTCCTCAGATGATGTGGGCAACAGCAGATGTGGGCAACAGCAGCTTTCCAAGGGCACTACCCTGGCCACAGCTGTTGGTACTTAACCACTCTCAGGATGGAGAAGGAAGCACCATGAAACCTTCTGATTTAAGGAAAGATGAACATTCAAAGCCAGCCAGCTCCAATTCTGAGGCAATAGCTCTAGTTACACCATTTGATCTCTAATGCTTCCATTTTCTCATTCTGTAAGGATGTTCATGTGTACCTTTCAAAGAGATATTGTGAAGTATTATTGTGATGTTTTAAAATTAAATGCGTAGAAATGCTTTAGGCTTTATAACAACTGTTAAGGCAATGTTTCTGAATAAGAACTGTGCCCCTTTCTTGAAAACTCATGGTCAGAGAAACTCACAAGAACTTGGATGTTAGAATTCTAGCCAAACTCCCTCAAAATTGTCTCTGGAGTGTCCTTGTAGAATAGAAAAAGCAGCATTTTCTTTCATTTCTCATGCAAAACTGTGGAGGAGTAATCTTTTACATCCTCTAGGAACAGCTGATTTTTATCCCAGCATCAGCCGCATCTCAGTAGTCAAGTTATCTTTTCCCTGCACTAAGTCTTGAAATCCTCTAAAATTAAAATCATAGCACAAACAATGTGTAACCGTCTGGATTAGATCAAGTTTATATGTTGTTAGTAAGACTCAACAATATGTTCTTGTTCAAGATGTTCTTTCTAGAGGCTTAATAGAGAAACAATTAATTTTGCTGTAGCTGATGTTGTACCAAACAGTTGTTAACCTTTGATGAGAAGGTTACATCAATACCAAGCCAGGGGTAAATTAAACTGACAATTGTCCTTGTTTAATTGCTTCTGAGTAGTACTCGGTATATTTGAATGTGCAGTGAGTTATTATAATACCCTGCTGCTATCCATTAACACAAAAGTCAAGAATTTTATTTTACTTTTTTGATGCAACCATAGAGAAGGTGATAAAGGCTTTAATTACAAACAGATTTAATTTAGAATCTATTAGTGCAATTTATCCAAGCATACAGGATTAAGACAGGTTGGTCTGAACAATCTTGTAAATTTGATGTTTCTTGTGAAAGAGAAAAATATATATTGCCAATTGCTACTGGAGTCTACAAATATAAAATATTTTAGCCTCTTTCAGAATGAGCACTAAAACCCTCCCACTTATCTCCTTCAAGTCTTGGATATTTCAAGAAAAGAACTTCACTGGAGATTGTCTGGGTTTCTTTCTTTGACCCAGCTGGAAAAAAACCCTACGCTGCTTCACTTCTTTGTATTTAGTACTTAAAAGAAAAACATTAAGAAGCCAAATCTCAATTTTCTCAGCATCAGAAAAAGTCCCAGTATTTCCTGATTTACTCACTCACTGGGCAAGACTGTGTGACAAAATGTGAAAATCCCAATTATTAGTTCTGAAATACTAAGAGAAAGTACTGCAAAACAATAAAAGCAATTCAGCTCAACTTTTACTGGAATTATGATACATAGTCCTAGATGATATATTCTACATAAACATTATAGTCACAGGAGACAGTAAAATAAATATTAAGCCAAACACAGTATTTGTTTATACAGTGTACAGGAACAAGCAATAACATAACATTTATTGCCATACAGGGTCCTTGGATAGATACTGGGAGATACTCTTGAGATTTGATCA
The DNA here is from genome assembly GCF_000687185.1 of Egretta garzetta. Classification (NCBI taxonomy): domain Eukaryota; kingdom Metazoa; phylum Chordata; class Aves; order Pelecaniformes; family Ardeidae; genus Egretta; species Egretta garzetta. The sequence goes on from NW_009260791.1 coordinate 984,286, forward strand.
TTTAACACCTAATAGGAATCCATAGAAACACAACAAATCCTAAGACAAACCTTCACAAACTAAACAAGTTCCAAGCTTCAGAACGTATTTTAAACAGAGGCTATAAATTTAGGGATGAATCTCTAACATAAGCAAGCCTGTTAAATTTTTCCTTCTAATTAGGAGAGTAGTTTTTATTTCTTCACTTACACTGAATTACTAGGGTCTGACTTTGCAAGATGTACAATGCTAAAATGCGCAAGCGTG
>NW_009260791.1:984547-985249 GCF_000687185.1 Egretta garzetta
TCCCTCCCCTATACCAAGCCATGATCTTATTAGTAGAAGTCTGCTTCCCTGATGAAGCAGCAAAGCTCTCTTTTAATGGGAAATCAGCAAAGGTAGTGTATTTAGTTACCTGCATCTTTTAGCCAGGTTTCACAAAATTACCCATGTAATTTCCCATTGATTCTTCCTCCATCTCCTCCAAATCTTAATTTTCACTCTCCGTTGTCCAGCTGAACTCAGCTGTTCTGCAGAGCCAAAGCCCCAAGATTATATTCAGATTTGTGACTCTAATCAGGCTAACTTGTGGTCCAACTGGCAATTTTTCCATTCATGCTAACATTGCCCTCCCAAGTCTTCCTTCCGTACCTCTAATCAGCTTCACAACCTTCAATAACAACAGCGAAAGCACTAGGATCTACACACAAACTGTTGCTGAGTGAAGAGTTAATGAATCCCTGTATCAAAGCACTGAGCTTCCACGCTGCCAGAATGGAGCTAGGGATCTAAAATCCATCATCTTTAGCCACAGGACATCAGTGCGCTATTTCCTGCACTGTTGCATTCAGCTACGTAGGTTCATTCATACACCTGGTACAGGCACTGGCAACAAAGCAGGGACTGAAGCTCAAAAGGTCACTGAGATAACTTGATGAGGCACAGTGCCAAATTGTGCCAGCCATAAACAGGAAAGCTGGGGTGAGAAGCTCCTTAACCTTCAAAGGT
>NW_009260791.1:985273-1032073 GCF_000687185.1 Egretta garzetta
CTTTCCCAAGAACTAGTAGATAAAAATAGATGGACCATTCCTATGCATAATGTGAACTAGTTCAAATATATTAAAAATGGTTTTTTAACCACCTTAAAAATAAAAACAGAAATAACAATAACACGTTTAAAAGCTGTTTTGAAAACTGAAGGTCCATTTTCTTTCTTCAAATTAGTTTTCCTTTACTAATTCTTCTGTGCTCTAGGGAACAATAAATGCAGCATGCACAAACACATGGGACTTCGTAGACCCGAAGAGTTTAGAAAAGGACAGGAAAAGACTGAGGACATTCTGGGACAGGATTCTTGAGTGTTTAAATAGAACACTTCCATTAAAAGAAAAAAATTTAAAAAAATCAGGATCTTTGGCAATTTTATATGAGCTGAAAAAACAGCCACTGACGTGTATTCCTCAAATTTGAGGCTCATTCAGATACAGCCTCTCACAAGCAAAATAATGATGCTGAAGTCTTGTACGTTTGCCATGTTTTTTTTATTCTATAAACTTGACATAAGTGGCAAGCAGTTACATTATAGCTCCATGTTTTTGTGTGGATGATCTGTACATAGTAGCCTCTTTGTACATTAAGTGTTTTCAAAGTACTTGGTCAGGAACAGAGGCTCTCTTCCAGTTAAAGACTGTGTATGACAAGTTGACCCTGGCCAGTAACTAAGCACCCACCCGGCCACTCATTCATTCACTTCAACCCCCCTCAGTGTGATAGGGGAGAAAATCAGAAGGGCAAAAGTGAGAAAACTTGTGGATTGAGATAACAACACTTTAATAGGTGAAGCAAAGCCTCGCTACTTCCTGCTGGCAGGCAGATATTGAGCCACTTCCTGGTAAGGGTGGGCCTCAGCACCCATCAGGGTTACTTGGAAGGACACAGGCCATAACCATCAGCATCCCCTCATCCTTTCCCTGCATTTTTATTGCTGAGCAAAACATCATGGTATGGAATCTCCCTTTGGTCAATTTGGGTTAGCTGTCCCAGCTGTGTTCCTTTCCAAATTCTTGTGCAACCCCAGCCTACTCACTGACTTCTGAATTGATTGCAGTTCGTCTTTAAACTTACAAGTTAGCCTTTAGGGTAATTTTACCACCCCCAAATACCTTCAATAATAATTCATGCACACTAAGCATGTCCTGATAGATAGGAAAAAAAGCCAAATGTAATATATACGAAGTACCAACAAATGCCTCCCTACAGCATGCACCACACCTTATTACACAGGGATAGCAAATAGATTTGCATCTCTCTGTGGAATGCCTGTTATGCCTTTGCACAGGCTTTTTGTGACAGAAATATCTTTGTTATCCGTACTACCAATACATTGGTCTTCTGCTCACTTTCTTAACTTTGGTATTTAAATTACACATTAATCTTATTTTTTTCAGCTATTTCCCTCCTTGTCCAGAGAAGTCACAATTCTGGGCAGTTTTCCGTCCTCTTGCAAATAAATTCAATTAATCTAAAAATCTACCAGTCATCAACTAGAAATTACTTTTCCATCTAAGGAAAAGTAGTAACTGACTGTATGCATGCTGTTAATCTGCTTCAATGTCGATTAACACAGATGCACTTAAATCATCTTCTTGTGATCAACATAAAGAAACGGAGTGCAATTAAGATGCAAGTCTCAGCTAAGGCGGACTGCCATCCTAAGCAAAAAGGAAGACGTGACTTACAACTCACATTTATCAATACAAATAATTATAGAAAGGAGGTAAACACTTGTGATGTGCTCTGTGTGATCCTCAGAACCATCTGCAATGCAAAAGTTCAATGCTTGTTAGAGAGTCTTCTAAGTTACTTATTGTTGCTAGGGAACAGTACTACCACCCCAATCCTTGTGGTGCCACCACTGTATCTGGCCCACGTAGCTACGCAGAAACCTACTCTGCTGCATGCAGTGGAGGTTCTGCTGGGAATGCAAGATACTTTTTAAGGTACTGCAGTGTGTGTGTGTATATATGTATATATGTCACATCTTACATGAGGACTATCCTGCCAATCCCCAGTTACCTTAAATAATATGCAACCTGAGTTAGGTTAAAGGCATCCATAACTATTTAGTCATAATGTCAAGAATTGACAAACCACAGCTACAAATGTTTATAAAAGATATATATGAAGAAATGAAAGAGAGACTCTGCTGAATCTTCATACACTAATATTAAACCAGAACAGTTCTCCCACTCCCTCATTCAGCTCACTTGCCATCTTGCCTGGTACATTAGCAGTCATGATTTCAAGTCTTCGTGCATATGTTAATCCTCAGGTTCCACCTATTAAAGACAATATATTCAGAAGCCTCTGCCAGAGAACTGATCCCTAACAGAAAGCTACATTCAGATAGTTTTTATATGTTAATAGTTACAGGAGACCTGCAGAGTGCTCACTCAGGTAGGTTGCTGGATTTTTGTCTTGGTGGAAAATGTCTTTAGACAGCCTGTTCTTTTAGACCTACAAATCCAGACAGTATCATCTTCTGCTTAAAAGCTCATCCTCATTCCCTCCCTTCACCACTAGGAAGCCTAGCCACTCTCATTCATTCACTGTTCACTTCCTCTGCTAAATATGTTACACAACCGTTGTCTCCTATACCCAGCCAGTAAACAATTTCTTGCTTCAACAAAGAAGCCTCTGCCCCACTTCACCTTTTGGTGATCCACTGACATGCTTCAGTATAAGACATCTTTCACTGAATGACCTTTAAAGGTCCCTTCCAACCCAAACCCAAACTATTCTGTGATTCTATTCTAGGATTCTATGAATAAATATTCCATACCAATCTGTAGGGGTTCATAATATGCATGTGTGATTAGGAGAAATGTACACAGTTCTTTACTGTTTCTTGACTGAAATGAGACACAATGGGCATTAAACACTTCGGAACTGATAATTGTTTATGGGATACTGATGCTCAACCACTTCTGGTATACTCCAAGAACTGTATCAGACTTAAAGACTTACTTTAGACCAGTTAAAAGCCTAGAAAGGCAAGATTAATAGCACTATTCCGAATGTACATCAATGCAAACAAGATCAAGATTTGGTGGAGTAATATTATTTGTAGTCACAAAAATGAAACTTGAGCAAACTAAGATTTTTATGTAAGAATAAAAAGGAGGTCTAACATGGTAAAACACACATTTTAAGAGAAAACTAACTATAAAGACAGTAAAGGAAGCTAAAAAAACCCCACAAGATCGGAGATCGAAGCAGATAGCCCATTTTCCATGGTTCATAGCCACTTTAGATATACCACCTGCAAAATAAAACAGGCTAGTCTTAAGGAAACCCTCTTATTTCTACTTTCTTACGTATAAAATGTAACCCTTTTAATGCCCACTCCAAATTTGGCCTAAGAAAGGCTGAAATATTTTGCATCAAGGTGATTTTGGTTATAGACAGGAAAAACACAAAACTTCATTTATTATCTCAGTCTAAGCCTTAAGATATTCAGTTCATCATACACCCTCTGTGGTTATCCTTCTCCTGATTCCAGTTGTTCTACTTCTCTCTTTGCTCAGATGGCATGGCACTACAGTTTTGGAGGGCATCTCCAGGAGACTGCTTGTACAGAGGAGCCAGAATTGTCTCTACAACTACAAAACCCAAACACAGACTTCGGGCAATCATAGTATAACCAAACAAATTTGACATTTTCTTCCATTTATACTCATTCTTATTTAGTAATGCCATCTCCAACTCAGAAGACTTTCTTATACTTATTGCTTCTGAATCAGAATGTTCTACACAAAATTCTGTGGCCTTCAGTTGCAGTCTGGTGCTGTGATGGATCCCCATTCGCTTGGGACTACTTAAGCAAAACTCCTCTCAAAATCACTAGCATTTTTGCCGTAGCCTAGAGTTTACTTTTTACAAGCAATTCAGAAACTGGACCAGTCTCACAAGACTATTCTGAATAGCCAGAGATGAGATGACAGTTTACCATGCACATCAAAATGAAAGACTGCAGAATAAGCCAGCAGTGCACATGGAGGGTGATTTCTCTCTCCATAGCCATCACAAGAATTATATCCATCATCACTTGCAGCTGTCTTCCTCTCCCCATTTGATCTCTATGAAGATTTTTGCATGTTGTAAATTACGAAAAAGGTGTGGTAGTGAAACACGAATGAACATATAGAAACATTCAACCACAACTCCTACATGCAGCCTTTTAAGCATCCGTTGTGGAAGGCAATTTTCTGGTACAGGCTAGGACTTGGTGCTTTGAATAAATTGTTAGAGGGGGGAAAAAAAAAAATCTCATAAGGAGGGATTTGGTGCTATAACAATATTGTCTTTCCACGTGCTACAGTCTGTTCACACAAACACCTCATGTTTCATATACAACATTGATCTGGATGGTATGCTATCCATTTCTGCAGGGCTGCCAGCTTATAATTCATTGTAAATCAGAAGAGAAAATAGTTTCAGAGGCTGTAATTTTTTGTCATATAAACCAGAAGCCTCAGTCAATAAATTTCCACAATGTCTGAAAGACTCATAATTAAAAAAATGAATCCAAACAGAACGACCATAAATTAAACAAGAAAATATCTAACTTGTTAATAAGGTATCTTTTTTTGACTTTGAATTTTACAACTAGAGATTACAAAGAAAACTCCAGAACATAAATGATATTCAAAAAGCAGGCACACTATTAAAAAGTCTCCTTATCAGAGTACGAGCCACTTTTATGATCTTCCAAATAGCATCAGATCTTGATAAACCACAGCCTATACTATGAATTTTGGATTAAATTTTAGCTTAGTGATACCCATTAGAAAAAAAAAAAAAAAAGAAGATCACCAGGTGGCTTTTGTCACCTGTTATCACCAACAGAACACCAAGGGAAGTGTGAGGAGGTCTGAATCCAGTAAATAGCATCCAAAATAAAGTCTGTGACTGGAATATCCAGACAGGCCTCAGAGAAAGAGGTCTCCCCAATATTTATCCAGGAAAATCCCTGCCAGTTTTATTATTATTAAATATAATTGCTCCTGAAAAAGTCAAGTTGCTAAACATACATAAAATGAATTACATAAACATTGGTCTTCCCTTTTTTAATACCTATTTTATCTTTCTCCTATAATTTGCTTTATGGTTTAAGTATTTGCATTTTTAAACCTTTATATTATCATCAGTTTAATCTGTTTTTATAGCTCTGATCTACAAATTTGGTTTTCCCAAATTTCAATTATCATTTGATCCACAGTGCCTTGTTTCTCTTGACACTTGGAAATGGCCTAATGGAAGGACAAGGTTTTGAAGAACGGAAGAGGGATAGTGTCTTTGAACATGACAGCACAAAGCATGTGGTAGTTTTCAGTCAGTTACGAAAGATCTCAGTCTCATGGAAAGCTTGCATGCATTTTGCTAAGTAACAGGTCTTACATGGTCTTGCATTTTAAATGTCACTTCAAGATGCACCTTTCATTTTAGATTTTGACTTTATCCAAAAAGCGACTTTGAACCATAAACCAAAGGTAACAAAGTCTACAGACATCCAAGAAGCCAATAACACTTTAAAAAGTTCCTCTTCAACTTTTCTATTGCGTGTAACAGCATGAAACTGACTACATTCTTTATTTGAACAGTGATATATATGATGAACGGTAACACCATAACCAGAAGAGCACAGCAGCACGCCTTTGCTCCTTATGAATGACTCACAAATCCTCCTAATCCATCCTGACCACAAAAGAACTAGAGAAATTAAAGCTGAACGAGTTCTATATTTGCTATTAGTGAACATCATCAGGGATAAAATTGGCCAAACTACAGAGGAAGTGTTCAACAGAACTTTTAGCATTAATATTGGCCACAATTAATAGCTTTGATTTAGATATCTGAAATAATCTGAAACTAGCATCATATTATTTGGAGTAGTTTGAACAAACTATATTGGGATGAAGCAGAAACACTTTCATTCCTTTCCTTTCCAAAACTGACTGGAAAGAGAAAGTCAGGATATTTATTTATTTATTTTAATGAACACTTACACCTCAGATTCAATGTATTTCAATCTATACAGGAAAATTGGTTATAATGTTAAAAAAGATCACTCATTAAAAAGTTCATTTGGGCTCATTTTTAAGGGTAGAGTTGATAATCGAGACCAAGGTACAGAGAAAAAATATGTGCCTTCATCATTAATGCTGAAAAGGGTCATTGTGCAAGTTCTTATCTTAATGCAGGATTAAAATTTCCTTTTCACTACTTGTGTCCATTTCCCCTCTTCCTTCCACTTCCATTTTCTCTGTAACATCCCATTAGGCTGCCAAGAGTGACAAGATTCCGTCTTAGAATTCTTTTTCTAAGACTGAACAGATTCATATCTCTGCACCTCTCCTCACATGCTAGATACGCTGTTCTCCAGTTAATCGATAGCATTTTACACATGTTGTATTGTGATGTCTGAAGAATAGGCATTCTCTTGCTCAGTCATATCCAACCACTTTTGCTTAATGTGAGTTACGGAATTCCATTAGGCTTAACATTGTTCACTTTTACAGAGTCTCCTGTCATTTTTTGTTTTGTTTTTAAGAAAGCAAGAAGAAGGTTTTTTTCTTTAAAAAAATTCCAAGATTTGAGCTCACTTTCATTCCAGCAAAAACCACAAACTAAATATTTGGATATATCAAAAGAGAGCGAAACCAGAATTGGTGACAGTCTAAGGGCTCAAGGCCATATTCTAGTCCATTCAAATGAACCTGAATTTTACAAAAAATTCAAAACAAACCCATTTCAAATGCTGGCAACGTGTACTAGCCCTGACCCTTGTTTCAGAACCATGCTGCAATATAAACAATGCATCAGCATGATTCTGACCATAGCGAATTCCAGCAGCAGATTAAGACCCTTGGTGATTCACGTTAGGTCCGTGTTTTGGCCCCTGGCATTTCTCCTGTTTACTTATATCTTCAAGTTCCAGTGAAATGTCGACAACTCACCAGCTCATTCAAAACCTCTAAATGGTCTGTTTCCCTTCCACTGTGAATTAATACATAAAACATTGGAAATAATCTGAGTATCAAGTAACATGACGAGCTTCTACCTCTAGTAAACTTCTTGGCTCCTTTGTTTACAAAGCAAAACAAAGCAAACTACACCCCCCTCCCCCCCAAAGCATCACATAAAATAACAAACTCCAAAAGTTTGCAGTCCTAGTGTTCTCATTTTCTCAAACAATTCAATTCTCCCTAAAGCCACCTTCATTCAAGTTTCCCTACTTTAGTATCTGCTCTCACAAAAAAGTCTATTTTCTTCTTGCAAAGCCATGTCATGCTAACAACATTAAATTCTTATTCTTTTGAACTATCTTGCTAAAGCAAACATCAGTTATATCTGTTTGAGGATCTGTTCAGTTCTCACTTAACTTTCCCAGTGAGGGGGGAGAAAAAAAACCCAAACAACAAACCTCAAACCCAAAACAAAACCCCAACCCTATCACTCCATTTCATTCTTTGCCTTCTGAGAATAGTAATGCTCTCCACCATTAATTCAGCTGTATTCAAGACTATGCATATGACACAGTAGAGTAGCACTGCCGCAAAAATATTTCTACAAATTTTTAATAAACCCTACTACTATTGAATCTCATAAGGCATCCCTCCCCCTGCCCCCCGGCTTGGTTTGTTGTCCCTCCTCCCACTTTCAACCAAGGCTTGGTTCCCTGTGCATCCCATTCACTAATTTTACAGAACCCTAAAGAACTACCTAAAACAGGTTAATCTGATGAGTACTTAAGACATAGAAAGTGCAGAGTACGACACATACTATTTTATAGTAAAAGTTTTCTTCAAATGCATATTCAGTGAACACAACCCCAGGTCTGGCATAGACATGCGCCTGTCCATACTCACTATATGCAGCTGCAGAAAATCACCAAGCCCAGGGGCACTGTCAATCCGAACAAGAATGCCGTCCTTCACTGTTGTGCTGAAGCCCACAGCAAGACGGTCTGTCCTTGTGCTTGGTCTGTCATTAGCTGGCCAGGTGTACAGGATGAGACCTCCACTCTTCCCAAATATGTACGTGGCACCAGCTACAAAACACAAAACCAAAGAAAAAAAAGTGTTAGTTAACCATTTCATTTATCTATTTGCCAAATCTGGTAACAATGCTATGACTTCTGAGAGGAATAGAAGCAATATGCTTTCATTAATTAAAGGGGTGAAATGAATGCCTCCTGCTCGCCAGGCTACTGATAGCACAAGATGACTCCAGAAAAATTGAGTAGATGATGGAAATAGGTATTTCCAGATTCAACCAGATAACAGAAGATGACAACATGTACTAAAATCCTTCTACTTCATGACAAATGACATCGTGAACTCTCTTTAATATTGTATTTGATTCCATATGTGTTATAAGACATACACAAAATGGTGCTTTAGACTGCCCTCTCCAACTTCTGTGTATTCTTCCTTCTGTAAAATTATAAGCTTTCCTTTGTAGAGCAATGGCTCTGGAATGCTAGATACCTTTTCTGAGGGAAGGAGATATGAAGGTGAAATAGCTTTTTATCAGAAAACACATATCTGTTCCTTCACCATTAGCCTTGCACCATTAGACTTGATAACAAAGAACGTAATTCCCTCCTTATGGAAAATTCATCATTCAGATGAGCATGGACTCAAGCCTCACGAACAACTTCCAGAGAGTAGGCTCAATGTGCATGTATGTTATTCAGAACATCCTCATCTTCCTACACACATCACAGGAGGGAAGCTACAAACAAACAAGCGGGTTTCCTCTTAAGGTAGAAATCACTCGATAAATTTCTTCTGTATACAACCTGATGAAGCACATTTGATTAGTTCCTAAATAAAAGACAAGCAGCATTTAAGATAAAGGTAAGTGAAGAGCTTATCAGGAATGAATGATTTCATTAGTGCTAATATCCCAGACAATGCCAGATAGAACACTGCTGTTGGGGAAGGGGGTGAGGGGGGGGAAGCCACATCTGCTTCAGAAGCATGGGATTCAATCTTATAAGGGCATTCAAAGGGAATATTTAGCAGCTCTCCTTGAGGCTGCGCTTGTCTTCAGCTGAAGACCACTCGCACACAGTGGGAGACTATCCTTTTCTCAATGATTCCTAAGAATTTTGGATATCCAGTCCACATATTTCCAGCATTGTTCATCTTTACAGTGAGCCTGGGAATTTGTTCCTTGACCTGATTTTTAAGGACACCACCAAACTTCTCCAAAGCTGTCCTCCCACATTCATGAGGCCCATCTGAGCTGAGCAGGACAGACACACAAGTGAGGCATTATTGTTGCAGATGAAGAAGCTGAGAAGCAAAAGTGTTTGGAGTTCACATTCTCACTTGTACTCAACACTGAGTAAGGAGCAGGATTTTATAACTCAGCAGTTACAAAATCAGCCCCTGAGCTTCTTGGAAAATACGGCTAAAATTGCTGTCCTAGACCCAAATCTACAGGCAGGACAGGAACAAAGCTTCTCAATGGTTCAGCCATTTACTGCATCTCATTTTCTGAGCACTATTACAATGGGTCACAAGCTACAGAATCATAAGCAAAAATAACCAGCTCCCATTACTGCATCAGGGATGAAATATCTGTCCAAAGTACAGGCAATGTACTGGGTACATTTTTCCAGTTTGAGTGAAATTACAATTGATGATTTTATATTTTTTTTTCCCCCCACCATATACCAATCAGCAACATGTATCAAGCAACCCCAAACACAGTAAATGTAATTAGATACAGAAACAGGTGGGATCATATATGGGGTAACTTTTACACTCGCCTACAAAGCTGCAGCTTCACTAAAGCTCTTTACGACCTGAATTCCAAATAAATACCACATATTGGTAGAAATAGTTGATACACTTTACCCTCACTGAAGAGGCTTCCTCTACACATCTCATCACACATTACCAAAACAGACATCAAAAACTCAGGCACACAGAAGGGAACTGATTTCTGAACAGCTAACTCAACGACAGAGTAGAAATAAATCCACGTTTCCTTCCTTCCAGGTCTGTGCATACCCACCAGAACATGCCCAGTAAATTCAAACAAATGCGTCTGAAACCAGGGTTAGGTAGGAAACGCCACTCATAATTCTGAATTGACAAAAGAGCACATTGGCATACTGGAACTGTATGCCTGTTATCATTTCAGTTCCAGAAAGATTAATTTTGCAGACTGAACTCTATCTCCTCATTCAGCTTTGAGCTCAAGATGGAGGGTGCACACTTACTGAAAAATATGTAGAAAGGGGTTTTGTTTGTCTGTTTGTTTAAATGTAACCCCAACTGTATCTGTAATATCTTGGTTAGGAGAGCTAGTTGGAGATGACCGGGTAGTGTACTATCTATGGCTTTCCCCCATGCACAGGTCTATCAACAGCCCACTGTAAACTACATTACAAATATCCACCCTCAGTTTATCAGTTTGTTCTGAAAGTTGTGTATTCCATTACCGACTAAAACCAAGGCATAGCAATGTGTTATGTAAAATAAGATGAGTTAACTCATTGTTGATGGCTTCATAGATGAACCTCTGCTTTCCAAAATGATTCTCACTTGAATTGCAAGTTGTCCTCCTTTTCTTTGTACTGGTTATCAGGCCCTTCAGCAGCAAAGACAAGCTTGGAAGAGAGTTCTTTGCTATTTATGAAGACAGATGATTTCTTTGCCTCTCTAAGAACTATTTGGCTGCAGATAGAGCATGTCAGTGCTCCTATGAGTGCCAGTTAGAACCAATTATGTCTTCTTAGGCCTGTCATGGGACTTAACTGCTTAATGGAGCTAATTTTCTCCTCACAGACCACAGATTTTTGCTTCTAGGCCTACCTTAAAGATATTCAGTACTTTGACTTTGTGCACTAAGATCATTCAGATGCAACAACCAGACCAGCACTGCCCAAACTAACCTGTTAACTAAAGCCTGGTGGCCAGCTGTTTTCCTTATTGTCCGGGTCAGAATAATCTGCGTAATGACAGATGGGCCGCTTGTTTGTTGGATACATCAATGTCCCTTCCCTTACCCAACTTTTTGAGGGCATACAGGATACCCATTGCCTTGTTTGGAAAAAGATGGCATATTAACACTGCACCAGTACCACTTTTTTCCCCAAAATATGAACAGAAGTCACATCAGCCTGAAACCACAAGGTGCAAACGTCAAGTAAAAGTGGAAGAGGAAGGTTAACAAGAGTTACTACCACACTGCAACCACATTAAAAAAAAAAAAAAAAAAAAACACAAAAAAGAAAACAAAAAAAACCCCCAACAAACCCACACACAACCAGAAAACACCAAAGTCCCCCAAACCAAAAACATAACAAACATACTTGATTTAAATGCTTCTATTTGACTCCCTAAGTTTATGGAGCTTAAAACTCCAAGAGAATTGAACAAGACAAACAGTAAAATTACAACCCTGGACCTTAGGAAAGGAGATTTCAGCTTCACCAGAACTTGACAAGGCCTGAACAACTCTATCTGGTTGGCCTTGCTGTAAGCTGGTGGGTGTGAGCAGGCTGGACTAGTTTACCTCCAGAGGTCCCTTTGGATCTTAAATTGGTAACTCTCCTTTCTTTGTGGTCTTGCAGAGAATTGTAGACTAATTAAGTGAAGAACTCAGTTAAGAAAAAAGCTGATGAAATGAAAGTCTGTTCAGCCCGAGATCTTCTCATTGCACCTAGGCTTTGTTGCAGACCTCTTTATTACACAAGAGCACACTTCTTTTCTAAGACACTTCCCATTCAAGACAGACAATGGATAATACACTGTTAATGAGCAACCACTTGATATCTAGTTTTTCCTCATTGTTCAAGGTTTAGCTATATACCTCCTTTAATAAATACAACACCAACTGTGCCCTGAAAATAGAAAAGTCTGAGGGACTGATTAATTCCATTGTATTTATTGTTAGAGTGCTTCACCACTTCAACTATATAATGCTAACTTCAACCTATGCTGTGCAAAAAAAAAAAAAAAAAAAAAAAAATCAAAGATATGAGCACACTTAATTATTTCCCCAGTCAGCTGTGAGAAATCCCACTTCTCAAAGTGCCTTCGGCCAGATTTACTTTACCGACAGGTGAGAACAAATGGGAACAGAATATGTTCAGCTACTTTACTGGGATCTGCACGCAGAATTTGGTCAACATTGGGAGCTCAGAGAAGTGAAGAAATATATGGTGATGGAACACTCCCTACAGATTTAAACTACTAGGACACCCCCACATGTTTAGCATACACAAAGCTTATAAACTCATAAACTTATAGTTTGGCAGAGTAGCAGTTGACTTTTCCCCAGACATGACATAACTTGTAACTATAACTTACAACTTCAGTGTTTAGAGATTTAAAAATCGGAGAGATGGATATGTTGCAACACACATGACAATGCTGCTGTTTAAAGTCTGCATATCTAGCTTAGGCAAATTATGTATTTGCTAGCTATATTCACAGACAGAGCTGTTTGATTAGTTTCAGTCAAAATAAAGTAGTTTGAGGCAAACACTCCTCATGGAAAATTCCTAACAGAAAAGTTATAAGCAATGTTATAAGCCACAGCAAATAAAGCCTCCTAGTGAGTTGTGCTAAGAAACATTTAGTTGAATTTGGCACCACCACCTATAATTTTAAATCAGTTATCACCTTTTCCTCATCATTGCCCAAAGACTTCAAAAACCTATCTCAAGGAAGAGTATCCTTCAATCAACACAGTACAACTGCAGCAGTTAGGGCCTGCCGAAAACTAAACCTGCAAAGCAGTAGAAAACAAGTCTGTCACATCTGCACAAGATATAACTTCTTTTGTGCCATAGGGATCCTGTGAATCTCCCCATATTAAATATTCTATTGCAAATTCTCTATTTGCACCTACTAAGCCATCAACAGCCCATTTTGCCTCAGCTACAGCACAACACACACTCATTTCAGCGTGGCCAGGAAAATGCAACACCTGACAGGTATTACAGCAATGTTTATGTACTGAAGGGTTAACTGCAACAACTCTGAGTTTAACATACCACAGATACCACAGTTCAGATTTTTACAATTAAAAAGTACTTTTAAGATGAAAATTATGCAGAACCCAGGCCAATTTAAAAGCTACAATAATTACCTGAGTTAACACAGCAAAACTTATGATCAGGGCCCCTCGTCCCTTCATGACAACATTGTCACAGGCAAGACAATCTCAACTATGGTAATCTCACTTAATTAGTTTTATTGACAATTAACATAAACTTTTAACTATTGATTCAGGCATTGGGAAACAAAGACAACAAGCAATTAAAGAAACACTTAGGGAAAATACCTTTCCTTCCCCAGGCTCAACTGCCTTCCGCCAGCTCTCCCCCCCTTCCTAGTCTCCCCTCCTTCTAGGCTGCGGGGAGACAACAGGCAGTGCAGAAGGTCAGGGTCAGTGCATGGAGGTTTCTTTCCACCATTCCTCGATTCTTACTTATTTTCTGTGCTCCAGCATGGGTTATCAATAAGCTGCAGCCCCTCAGGGGTGCCCCTGCTCCTGTATGGGTCCCTCCCTCCACAGGCCCCAGTCCCCTTCAAGGGGTGTCCCTGCTCCTGCGTGGGTCCCTCCCTCCACAGGCCCCAGTCCCCTTCAAGGGGTGTCCCCTGCTCTGCTGCTGTGTGGATCGCTCCCTCCACAGGCCCCAGTCCCCTTCAAGGGGTGTCCCTGCTCCTGCATGGGTCTTCCCACAGGCCCCAGTCCCTCAGGGGTATCCCTGCTTTGGCACAGGTCACCCACAGGCCCAATACCTTCAGGAGTGTCCCTGCCTTGGGCTGCAGTCCCCTCAGGGGCATGCCTCATCCAACACAGAGTGCCTTCTTCCAAGAACGTGTCTCCAGCATATCCCCACCAATGTCCTTTTCCATGTTCTTCTCATCGAACCTTCTTCTGTGTCCCCTCCTGTTTATCCTTTGGTGCCCCCTCCCATGCCTCCTCCCCTTCATGCACGCTCCCATAACCCTCCCACACTACCCCCTAGGGGTTATTGCCCTTTCTTAAATGTGTCCAAGCAGCAGCACCACATGCTTCTCTGACAGGTTGAATTTTTGGCACATGGTGGGTTGTTTTCACCCACATCAGAGCTGGTTGTGATTGCACACAGGGCAGTTCACAGCCTCCTCCCACACTGGGCTCTGCAGGCCCCTGCCACTTATGACCCAATACAAACATAAATATTCTGATTGTGGTGGTAATTGGCCAAAAAACATGAGGTACGTAAACCTAATGATAACATCTTCCTACCTGAAATAGCACACAAGACAAGGCATATACCTTTCCCTCAATTACTATGTCTTTATTCTCTTACATAGAATTCTTAAGAGAGTATACCATGCTTATTAATAATCATAACCTGCTTTCTAACAAGAAGCTATCAGTTCAGCTACAGAAAAATTTGTGATGATGGCATTTTGCTCTTCTTTGACAGCAAACCGAAATTTAGGTTCTTTTCAAGAAGCAGTATAGTCAAAGGATGGAATCAGTAACACATTGTACATGAGCACAGGTAGTTGTTACCTGAGCAAAGCAAGACTCAGTTCACATCAGGAAGGAAACCTTGGTAGCACCTGTAATTAGCAGCCCTTTAAAAGGGCAATTAAATAATGAAGAGATGATAGTTTATGCAAGCATTCAAAAACCCACACACAGTTTCAATAAGAAAAGGCAGAAGTTTTGACAAACTCACAGAAATAAGAAAAAGTAAGTAATGGTAACTCTTATCTCATTGTACCTGGACTGGGCAGTTCATTTACTATTTCCATCACCAGAAAAAGTGCTAGTAAAGGAATGCAAGTCAGATAGAATACTGGCATGAAAGCAAGCGAGAAGAGATCAGGCATACATCTGCAGAAATTCAGTAAGGAGATGAAATCTGCTGCAGTGGGAAGCATCATTATTTGGTCACATAATGAAAATGCAGTTCCCAAAAACATGGTATATAGAGAGCTATTCTGCCCTAGCAAGTCGTGATGAACAAAAGTAATAAGGAAGAGCTGCTATGACCAATTTCTGTTCTAATAGAAGACTCCGATAAAACAGATTGGAGGTTTTGCCTGAAATCTGGTCAGATTATTCTGATTGCTGCACCGAAGATTAAGGTCTCTCCCACATGGTCACAGCTTAAGGTAAACTGCATCTTTGACCGCTTCCTTTCCAGTCAGGGAAACAACAGTGGCATAGCTCTTCGTGCCTTAACTCAGTCAGACAGTTCAACATCTTATTTATTTATACTTGCTAAACTCTCGAGGAAAAATGAGCCATGGTTTGAACACCAGCTCTAAGGGGGAGTTAAAGCAAACAATACAGACTGCACAAACCAGAAAAGAGCACTAGGACTTTCAAATGGCTTCTGACTATTTATTGCTCCCCAAAAGTTTATCACATGGCAACAGAGACAATAAAATATCAGTTGATACCTGTACACTGTCAAAAGGGCATGCATTGGCTGAGTAAAAATGAAGCTTCTGACAGTTGTTTTTGCAACTTAACTCCTTCTGGACACATCAAATAGACCTCTCATGCTGTGCAACTTCAAATTTCCTCTACATGAATTTCTTAGGAGTAAAAAAATTGAAAGAGTGACAAAAGAATATTTTGAGGACAAAGAAATGCCACAGTGGCCATATGCATTAAGAACAACAATAGTGGTGAAAATAGGTAAAGCTTTTACCTAGTTTTGCGATATCCTCTCAAATAGCACTGATAATTTTTCTAGCTATTCATTAGTTGAATCACTTGAAGTGGGTCCTCTCTAGGCATGCTGGAACATTTACATTGTCTAGAGATGACCTAACAGGTGTTTCCCATTTCCAGCTTTTTTTTTTTTTTTTTTTTAATTTTCTCCTTTTTTTTTTTTTTTTTTTTTTAAATTGCTCCTATGGGTGTTGTCCACTGCATACAGCTTCTTTGCCTTGCTATTATACTAGATGTATAACATTTCCAGCTACCATTATCAAACAAATTAAGAATGGAGAAAAAAAAAAAAAAAAGATCAAGCAAGAAATTATCTCACTGAATTTAAGATTAAGAAATGGGTTTCAGATTAAAAGAAAGAAACGAATTAACAGTACTAGTTCCAAGTAGGGTGCCAGCCCCATTCCTTCCACCCTTCTATATTTACCAAGGCATCAGTCTTGACAGCAGCTATTTTTCCTTTTCCAGCTATAAGCTGTCATCCAGTTACCCTCAATCTTAAACTTCAGCTACACTGTTATCCTAATCTTTATTTTACTCTTCCTATTCCTATCTCAGTTCATATCACACCAAATAAAAGAAGTTCTTAGACAAAAGAACGATTCAGGGCTCAGGAGACAAAAACCAAGCTCAACATCAACACGCCCCCTGCCTTCAAGCATATACTCCAAAGTTCTTACAGCACACGGAACGATGTGCAATATCAGGATATCCCAGGGACACCTTTGAGTTACTGTCACTCGATCACACACATAAAGAAAGAGAAGTCTAGTCCAAACTGAATATCATCAATCAGAACCAGTCTTCCTAGTCTTCCTCCTTGTTCTCCTAAAGACCCACTCTCTGGCACTCTCTGTGCCCCAGTTGCTGCATTTTCTGCACCCCAAGTTTAAATGGTCTATGCCTGTTAATAAAAACACCTGCTTGATTAAAAAAAAGAGGGGAGAGGGCAGGACTTGAAAAAGATTACAGAGGATCTAATCATCATCATCTGGCTCACTTGACTATTCCATCACAGGATCCTTCCTAGGAGAAAACAAAGACAGGTCTGATAATTTTTGACATGACTGCTGAAACATGAAAGAGCTTTAAATTTTATTTATCAAGAGCTTTAAATTGCCTAAGAATGAAGAAAATTTAAAGCCCTGAAAAACGTAAAGCTTCCAGTCTAATCCTCAAAAAAAAGCAGGCTTCCATGCTTAAAAGGAGTTTTCATGAACTAGCTCTTTTTCCTTTCAGGATGCTCTTCTCTTGACAAGCCCTCCGAGACCCATATCGAACACCATACTCATCTCACATCTCAAAAAGCAGACATTGTTTGACATGAAACTGAAACTCCTTTCCCAATTTAAAACATTAAGGAGCTGCTTCTATACAACAATGAGGAGGAATTATGAAATCTGCAAGACTAACACAAAACGGAAGCAGCAATTCAGATCATGCCTGCTTTCTATGTTTGTCTTTTTTAATGACAGCAAATTAATATGAGTCACTTTCCTCCCAGTATGTGTGCATCAGCCAACAATCGGATCAGACAGTATGCTACTTCTTATTAGTTACACTGCGTTAAAAAGATTGGAAGAGAAGAAGGGGGAGACCAAGGGACTATTCCTATAATTACTAGAAGATCAAAGATAGCTTATGCTTGAACTACAACTTTCCCTCGATCTGGGATACTGAGAAGATTGAGTTCTTTCATAAATCTGAATTTTCCATAGGTCATGTTGGGGATGTTTATCGTCTCAGAAGGAATTCAGGGATTAGCTGCTGACTAAAAATGGACCCAAGATGACCACAGGCATACCAACATAAACATAACAGATTGCAACTAGGAAAATATTTCAGTAGTATCTTCGTTTACATTATAACAACATAATCAGTCAGACAAGGATCTGGCTAGTTCACTGTCATGTATTCAAGCACTGATCCTAAGTGGACACCCAGGGAAAACTAGGAGTAGAGCAAGCATATTTCCTGAAAGTACGCACCCAGACTATAAGCCTTTCCAGCAATTAACTCAGCCTCACGTGGTTTGTAATCCCAAAGAGTTCTTATTTCCAAGTACTTGTCCAGTCTCTCCTTGAATGCATTTAGAAGTTTTGCATTCACAGCAATGACTTACAAACCTTTAGCAATGCCTCACACAAATCCACCACTGATGCAGCAAGCTGAGCTGTGGGCTCCATCAGCAAAGGCAGCCTACAGCATCCTGTACTCTATTAACAGGACCATAGCCTGTTAATAGATGAAGTGATTGTTCCCCTTTACTCAGTGCTTGTTAGACTGCATCTAGAATAAAGGCATCCAGGTTTGGGGACCCCAATACAAGACAGATATTGACAAACTGGAGCGAGTTCAGGTGGAGGTCCATGAAGACAGGTGGCTGAAGCGCCTGCCTTCTAAGGAGAGGCCAAAGGCTTTGAGCTTGTTCAGCTTGAAGACAACACAACTTCAAGGGGACCCAAGGGCAGTCTCACAGCACCTGCAAGGAGGTTACTGAGAAGATAAAGGAAGGTTCTTCACAATGATGCAATGGTGCTGGCAAACAGGAAGCAGTAGGCAGAGCTTGAATTGAGAGAATCTGATTTGATAGAAAGAAAAACCTTTCTCTTCACAAGGACAGACAGGCAGTTAAACAGGCCGCCCAAGGAGATTTTGGAGCCTCTACGTGTGGTGGTTTTCAAGACCTGATCTGACCTCACAGCTGACCCTGCTCTGAACAGGGGTTTGGACTAGAGACTTCCCAAGGTCTCCTCCAGCCCAAGTGATTCTGTTGCGTGAAGAATCACCTTTTTCACACTTATTCTTGCTAAATAGATTACATGTTCCCTAGTTCTTGTACTGAAAGACAGTAATCTGTCCCTATATCTAGCCTCTGTCAACCTTGCCTTGCAGACTTTTATCACAGCAGCACCCTCAGCCCTTAAAGTCACCTCTTTCAGCAAAGCAACCAGTTGCGTTATCAAAAGCCCCCACAGCTTTAGGCAACCAGATCACAGATGTCAATCTAGAAAAGGGTCACAAGGACAATTCCTCTAGGTGTGGTGGGTTGTCTTGGGTTTTTTGTTTGGTTGGTTGGGGTTTTTTGGGGGGGAGGTGGTTTTTTGTTTTGTTTTGGGTTTTTTTTTTTTTGTTTGGGTTGGTTTTTTTTTTCTACACCACAGAAAATGAAAAAAATTAAACACACACACACAAAATACTGCTCATAACGTCATAAAATTTCTATTACATAAAGACGACAGGCTTCAAGCTACAATGCACCAGAAAAAGAGATCAAAAGAAACTACAAACACTACAACTGAAATACGAAATTTGCTGGGTAGTGCCCAGAAAACTGCCCAGTTACTGTGACCCCTGAAGGACATGTTTACTATGGTCAAAGTTAACCACCACCTGGAAGGAGACTTCATCAGGTGCAACTGTTACTAAATTCAGTAAAGGTAGATGAAGTATTTCTTCATCACATTCTGCTGCCAAAGAGGAGCTGGAATCTGGATGCATTTTCTTACTTCTTGGTGTTTCCTGATAAAAGAGCACACAACAATGATGTCCTTGGAGAAGCCCAGAAGGCAGCATGCCAGAAGAGCTGAATACAGAGACTACTGTTAGCACAGCAGGATTCATAGCTCATTTGGGGCCAGGAGGAAGAATAGGGATGTTAGTTCACTACAGTTTTACAGAACCTGAATGGTAACAAAATAGCCTAGATACAGCTCAGGATGGATGGAGGCCAAACTGTTACTATTGATCTCAAGGCAGTCTTCAGTGAAGAAATGTTTCCTAGTATCCAGTCTAAAACTTCCCTGGCGCAACTTGAGGCCACTTCCTCTTGTCCTATCACCTGGCAGAAGAGACCAACACCCACCTTGTTACAACCTCCTGTCAGGTAGCTGTAGAGGGTGATAAGAAGGCTCAGGGGAGACCTTTTTTCCAGGCTAAACAATCCTGGTCCCCTCAGTCACTCCTCGTAAGACTTGTGCTCCAGACCTGTCACCAGCTTTGTTGCCCTTCTTTGGACACACTCCAGCACCTCAATGTCTTTCTTGTAGTAAGGGGCCCAGAACTGAACACAGTATCAATATTGGCTAATATTTTTCATCAGTCTCAGGTCCTTGGTACTAAATTTCGTTCTGCAAACCTGCTCTCATGCTGGTTGTTATTGTAGACACAGCCTTGTCTTCTGGACTAAATGGGGCTGTTTTGGTCTACCAAGGAAACAAACTCAGATTTCTGAGCTTTTTGACTTCACCTCAAATATGATGCTGTCCCTCACAACTACTGGGAGGCCATTCGTGAGAAGAAATGCTTTTATAGAAGCTCACCATTCCCAAGGCTCTCTAACATTCCCAAGGTCACATAGTGGGAGTGTAAAAACAAAAGATATCCAGATCTAGTAATACAGCATATAAACTGTTCTTTAACAAAATGCAAGTTTTCTTGCTATGGCCTCCTCTTCTTGCCACCATGAAAGGACAGCCACCATTAGGAGAGGTGAGCATACATGAGCGTTATACAGGCAATCTGTTAAAAGGTACCATGCCAGAGTAAGAGACAAGCGTAATGGTTGTTTAATCATTCTCACCATGAAGTGCCAATTCTTTAGTCTCTTATGACATTCATGAATGATGCAGAGGGCTGACATGATGAATGCAGAGCAATTCCGACTGACAGATACTTTCAGAGAATTTATATCCTTCCCTCACTGCCAGGACAAAAGGGCTCTTGAGCTAAGTTATCATTTGTTCCATGAGAGGATTTACAGTTTTGCCAGCAACTCCTTTTACCTTACTCCATAAAGTGTTTATTTTGATATACTGATTGCGATCATTCAAGAACAACTGAATTTGAAGAAAGAAAAAAAAAGCAGAGTGGTTCTGAATAACTTGCTCACCTTGACCTGGGACTTTGTTCTCCTCAGCCAGTTTGCTTTGTCTTTGGCATTAGTTCTTTCCCAGCATCCTCTGCTATTCCAATTACAAATGTAATATTACTCAAGGGAGACATCTAATCTCCCATGCCTGGCTACGCTCCTTTCAAGGCACAAGATGAAGTTTAGCCACAAAAGCCACCCACCCTAGTCCTTTCTTATCATTTCACTAAAAAGCACCTCAGCATCATAGTTTTTACACCATACTGGAGTGGCTTCCATCCTACAGCTGCAGGCAGCAACGGCCCCTGCCATGAGATTCAGTGGCAAAGCTGCACCTGGGCCTTATCTGGAGGAGCAGGGTGATACAGGCACACACCACCACAGCCTCAACGCTGCTGGGTAACTAAGATACTCCCATTGCCATGACGAACACACCACCATCAAACATTGATTGTGTGAGTCATTCTGGCTTGCAAAAACTGCAACATTTCTTCCCTCTGGCAGAGGCGACCAAGAACTCTTACGACTTTGATATTCAGCCACTCTCTAAAAGTTTTTCCATCACTGTTTTAACTGCTGACTTCTTGGGGAAACAACCTATACTAAAACACATTGTCATCTGAGAGGTCCTGAGTCGGTGGCCTTCAGCTGCACGGAGCAATAGCTTGTGTCACACAAGTGAGGAGAATGAAAGGGCTGTGAGCTGATCACATTGATCTAATCATCACAGTGATTTCCCTGTGCTTCAGTTTGAAAGTATTAGGTGATGTCAGACAGAGAAACAATAAGTTTCTATGAATATTACAGATAATATCCATAGCATCCTCAGAGAGAAGGCTATTGTCTTTTCTTACACATTTTAAATTACACTTTAATGCTACATTTTTACACCTGTATGCAGTATTTGATCTTAAATGCCCTGGCAATTCACGTGTTTGAAGAGAGCCTATACAAACTAAGAGGAGGAATTTTACTTGCTTGCCTTTGAAATGAATTTATCATTATATTAAAAGGTAATGCACCATATCACTACACAGTGCTAAGGTAGACCATTGACATGGCTACCCAAACACCTGTCTAGACATGCAGAAGGAACTCCATAGAGCAGTGAGCGAGTATTGCTAAGAAGTTTGAGAGAGATAAGTTAAATTATTAAAGCTGAACAAACAGCTAAAAATGGTTAGGCCGTGTCCTCTTAACCTCATCTCCTACTCCCACTGAGAAACTTAGATTAAAATTGATAAAGATTTCCTTCACTCATATTTCAAGAGTATATTAATCTCTGTCTCTGCAAGGACTGAACCTCAGTATTTTATTTTCAGTCTCTGCTGCTTTATTGTGAATCACCACCCATAGCCCAAAATCATTTATTTGGGAGACACCACAGGGAACAGTTCTCTTTCGAGTATACCTTTCAGGGTGCTAAAGGCATACAATTCTACAGAAAGCTCAGTTCTGCGCTTCCTAAAGGGGGAGAAAAAAAAAAAAAAAAAAAAGTCTCTCTCAAATAAGCTGGAAAAATAAATCCCAGTATATCTTTTTTTTCTCTCCTGTGCTGTAAATGCAAACTATTGATTCACCTCTAGCGCTTTCATGCCTTTCACATGCTTCAATAATACAGAGGATTTGTTCTTCATCCTTTCATCTCCAGGCCTGGAATGCCTCTTAAGCCCCACGTTAAGGGTCACTCATTCTTCCTCAAACTGCAGCACTTGCATCCTACAGAGCTCTACAGGTGACAGCTACAGAGGCATGCAAGTAGCACGTAATCACTTACCTCCTGACTTCTTTGGAAGGTGAGAAAAAGAAAGACAGAGGAAATTTTTAGAAATCCCAGTTTTTCAAACATTTGATCATTTATGTTTGGTCTTTTAGAAGCATTCTTCTGAATGTGATATAACAACAGTAAAATAGGGACAAAAAGTAATTTCCAATGCGTGCACCTTGCATTAAGTTGAGCTAGCAGCACCAATATGCTGGTGGCTCAGTCATCAGAAACCATAACTTCATACTCCCATAGAAAACAGAGAACATAGGCCTTCTCACCACAAACGCCTAAAACCAGCAAACTATAGAATAATTAGAAGGAACCTGTAGAGGTCACATAGTTTCCCTCTCCTCCAACTCAAAGCCAGGCCAATGAGATCAGATTGCTAAGGAACTTCTCCAGTTGAGTTTTCAAGATCCTAAAGAAAGAACATTCAACAACAACTCTACTGGCAACCAGTTCCAGTGTTTTACCACCCTACTATTTAAATCACAATTTTCTATATTCCATCTTGTGCCCATTACTTCTCATAGCATCACTGTGGGTCTCCAAGAAGAGTCTTCTCTATAGAATCCTAGTCTGGTAGTTAAAGATAACAATAGTATTTCCTCCCTCTCCCCTTAGGGCTGAACAAACCCTGTTTTCCTAGACTCTCCTCATATGTCATGTTTTCCGGCACCTTTACTACCTTGGTGGCCTTCTACCAGACTTGTTCCATTCTCGATACCTGTCTCTTACTGTGAAGCCCAAACTTGTAAGACCACATCTGGATTACTGTGCCCAAGTGCTGACTAGAGGGAAGGAATCCATTCCATTGGTGCACTGGCTGCATTCTTGCTAAGTCAGATAACTATGTAATTGGCCCACTTTCCCACAAGGGCACACTGTTGACTCGCATTCAAATGGTTATCCACCTTTTCTACAGAGCTGCTTTCTTCCATTCAGTTAGAACATAGCCTGTGGTCTTGCCACACAGGAATTCTCTGTCCTAGATGGAGGACTTGGCATTTGCTTCTGTCAAACTTCACAAGATTCATCATGGCCCCATTTCTCTAAGCTGTTGAGGTCCCTCTGAATTGCAACTCATCAATGACTGCCCCCAATTTGGTCATATGCAAACCTGCTGAGAGTGCATTCTGTCCCATCACCCAGGTTATCAACACAGACATTAAACAGTACTGGCATCAGCATCGACCCCTGAGGTGCATCACTCGTCATAAGCTGCCTGTTGGACTTTCTGCCACTGCACACAGCCCTTTGGACCAGCAGTCAAGCCACCCCTCTTACCATCCACTTACCTAGCCCATATCACCAGTTGAGATATAGGGACACTGCTAGAGGCTGTATCAAAGCCTTTGCAGAAGTCAGGGTAAACAACATCTTCTGTACCCCTGTTGTTCACAAAGCCAGTCTCACGGTAGAAAGCAATGAGGTTGTCCAGGCAGTTAGCCCTCACTAAATCCAGGTGGGCTATTCCAAGTCAGCTTTTTGTCCTTTGTGTGCTTGTAAGTAGCTTCTAGGCAAATTTGCTCTGTAATCTTCCCAGGAACTGGTGTCAGGCTGACTAGCCTGTAATTTTCTAGTAGACGGCATTTGCCTTTTTTTTTTCCCCAGTGTCCCCCCCACTTTCTCTCCAAGTACCTCACAACTCCTCACTACATTTATTGAAGATCAAAGTGCTATAGTGTGATGTGGCTCTTGGATCTTAATATTTTTTTCTATCCTAGAAAGAATTTCCTCCCTTCACATGTGATATCCTTGACATTCCTGTTAAAAATAGATCTCCCCTTGTGACAACTCAGGAAATCACTTTCAGTCTCAGGGCCTGAAAGCAAGCATTACTTCATCTATTTAAGGGCCTGGAAACATAAAGAAAAGTTCCGGTTCCAAGATCAACCACTTGTTTCATCAAACAGCAGAATCTCCTCCTGAGCTATATGATTAGCTGTTTCATGAAACACACAAAGTGCTACTGCTGTTCTGTATACTGTAATGCCCTATTTTCTTCCAAATCCAGAACAGTCTTTTCCTCCTTGTGGGAATGGACTTAGAAACCCAGTTCATTAATCTGATCTTTTCTCCTATTTTGACTAAGACTCTCTCATGTAGTATACTTGGAGCTATAGGGTGGCTCTTCAGATTTAGGCGTTTGCTCCAAATCCAACTCACAACTCCGCTCCTTTGTTCTAGAGAATAAGATTACTACAGAATTGGTTTTGCTTTTCCAAAGGAGAATGCTGTTACAAGATACTCGCAAAGCCTGTGGGAGCTGCGGTTTCTTCAGGGAAGTCCTTCCAACATGTCATTCTGACAGCTGTATCTCCCCTTAAGTACTAAACATATTGGAATGCATACTTAGAGCAGAAAGCAAATTCCAGGAAAAGCCAATTTTCCTTCACTGGTCTCAGAAGTGCAGGCTCTTCCACAGGCTCATTTTTCTTTGTTCAGAGGTTCACAGGCTGTTCTGAAAGGTGGCTTCCATACAGGGAAAACTTTGAAACACTTAGCACAGTTGCATGTTAATTTATTTCTTTTTACATATGATCAGTTTCCCTGTCACTTGTGCTAATTCTCAAAGTTACTTACATTTAAACAGGAGCCTCTGGCTTTTATTCTCTCCAGTTGATTCTCCAGTAGAGTCATGAAATACTGAATTGATAAGGTGACAATAACTGGCACAACAGAACAGTAAGGTCAAAAACATAAGGAAAGGGAATGTCATTCTGACCGTGCAACAAGTGTAAATCTAAAGAAATTAATCTCGGGTCAGTGACTTAATGCAAATACATTTAGTTATAGAGAAACCATGTCCATTGCAGTACTTACAGGCAGTATCTGCTTGCATCTTAATTCATATTCAAGTGCAACACTTTCTGTAACATTATATTAGGGAAACACTGGGGAAAAGCAATCACTGGAAAACTGAAGTTGCTACTAGTGAAATTTTCCACCTGTTACAGAATATATAGGAACTTCCTCAATCAGTCACATTCCTCCATGACAACGTGTTCCACAAGTACCTGGGATTGATCTTTCTCTTTCAAGGCAATCCTCACGTAACACTGCCAGAGCAGATTTATACCACACAGCGGAGCAGCGTAACAGACATTTCTGTCCAGTTATTTTGGCATTAGGCATAGTCTAGAAGCAACCAATTACTGTCATGGTAGAGCAATATGAAACTGAAGAATTGCTAGCGTGTACATAGCAGCTAGGCCATCCAGTGGAAAAAGCCTACAGCC
Source organism: Egretta garzetta (assembly GCF_000687185.1). NCBI lineage: Eukaryota > Metazoa > Chordata > Aves > Pelecaniformes > Ardeidae > Egretta > Egretta garzetta. The sequence goes on from NW_009260791.1 coordinate 1,010,881, forward strand.
AAACAACGCAAAAGATGTACAATCCTCTCCCCTGAGTTAGGTCAAGTGGCTATATGCTGTGAGGGCGTTTAAGACTGTCCTGTGCAAATTAATTTGCACTGCTGTATCTACAGCTAAACTACATCAGGCAGAGTGTATAAATAATGCCTTAGAGAAAAAAAACAGACACTGTGTGCTAGTGGATGCCAGAATAACAGCCTCAGTTGCCTCCTTGTAGAAGGTCAACCAATCTAGATATTGAAGAGCTACCACCACACTGAGTTCAGGCATAAGAACTAAGGTCTATATACATTTCTGTATTCAGTCAGCAAGGACTCAGTAAACAGCAGCTCTCTTAACTACTGGTGAAAAGAGTTGGAATTTCAAAAATAATGTCAGTTAACTATTTTCCACCATATTTGCAGATACACTACACTAATTTGTTTTCCATATGCAATGTTAGAAAATCAATCCCTTTGGTGGGTAGAAAAGTACCGGATTTTTCTGACATGCCCCTTCGGACCAACTTTGTAGAAACAAAGGAATTTAGATAAACCATACTAAGAAAATATCAGCTTAAAAAAAAAAGAATAACTATAAATTTCCCAAAAGCACGCATCAGGCTTTCATGACAGTGGTAACTATACATGCTTGCCCAGCTAACAAAAATACAAGAGCCCTCCCCTACTGCCCCACTTTTAACAACATGCCAGCACCTTGCCTAACATGTTTACAGGAAAGCATGAATTTTCATTGTCACTCAGCCCTGACTTTCAGATGTGGAGATTTTTGTCACCAAGTACTACATAAATTGAGATAACTGCATTTAGCATGCTTCCTTACTGCAAACATATTGGCATAATTCTTTTTATTAGAAGGGGAAAGGCTAAAGAAATAGCTTCCTTTGATTAAAAAAAAAAAACCAAAAAATGTGCTTTTACTTCTCCAGCAACATTGGTATTATATATTTTTGCACTCTCATTTATTCCTCCTTCCATTTTAACCTCTGTATAAAGAAAAGAAGAATAAGCCCAATAATTTCTCCTCCAGATCTTCTCCCATGACATACATCTTCAACAAGACCCATGAAAAGGGAGTAATGAAATGATGGGTAGGGTAAGTAGCATTTAATCAGATAGAACAGTGCCTGGAAGTTCCTAGTTACATGTGTATGTCACTTAAGGTTGGTCATTGATTAGACTCTCTAGAGATTACTACACAATCCAAAGATATTTCTATTTTCAAATACAACCTTTTCAACACTCCGAAATAAAATTCTTCTTGCTTCAGGCACACAACCCTATTACTGCAGCTCCCATTTTTCCTTTGCTTTTCCTTCTGTTGCTTTCATTTGCATCCACTTTGACACTACAGGGTAGTATCTCCAATACAGCAATTATGATTAGTCTTTTTGTTTTTTCAGCACTGGCCCAAGGGGATCCTGATGTAACGGGGGTCTTTTGCCTGCCACCACTATACAAACAAACAATCCAGTCCACATCAGGGTATGTGTCAATAATGTTGAAGCACAGCCATCTTAAAAGTACTTGGTTTTCCCCATTAACTTGAACACAACATATTAACCTATTTAAATTTGAGAAGAAAAACAGGTAAAAGTGACTGCTAACCCTACTCCTTTCTGCTCCAGTATAAATTATCCAGAACAAAAAGGACCGATGAGATTAAAAAAAGGTGTATACTCTACGTATAGCTTATCTAAGCACTGCGTTTGAACAATGCCCATAGCGAGAAAGGAGATAAACTTTCAAAGTGGCACCAAAAAGGAGCAGCTAGGAGTTATGAGATGAAACTGGAAGAAAAAAAACCCAACAACCCACAGAGTCGTCGTCAGCTGAATATCAAGGGGGACAAAAAATTAATGATGATGAGATCTCTTCATGCTTTGTTTTTGCCCCCATCCCAGTTCTGAAGCAGGCCTTCACATAATCATCCTTCTCACTTCAAAGCCATAATACCTAAGCCTACCATTAAACCTCCTACACGCCTTTCTAGCGGACACACAGGAAGACATTTCTGCAAGACAGTTTATGGGCCCCAAAAACCCAGGTCCAACACTATTGTTCATGGTGACCAACACACATTGCTTTATAACTAGTGAAACTTTTGTATAGAGCCTGTAACCATGGCATCCCAGCACTGTTCAGATGTGTACTTAAAGTTCCTTTCAAGTGCCAGTTCAAAGAACATCACCACCAATATTTATTTCTTTTTTTGCACCCCTATGTCTGGAACCTTTTGCTTGGGGGCTTTTGTTTGACTTTGGTTTTGGTTTTACTGGTTTTTTTTCCCCCTGCTGATGCCTGCCAGAGGCATCACCATGGTAACTAAAAGACCTCCTGAGAGGATAACAAACCCTCAAAGTTTTCCTTCAGAGCAGTCTCCAGCTGTTGCAAACTTTCCCCATTTATCTCTTCACAGCCTCAATTAGAGCAATTGCATCTTGGAACCGATTTCCTCCTCCCTCCTACCGAAAAGGCTTTGGTCCACCTGTCAATTGGCATCCTTGCTTCATTACTTGCTGACAGCTCACAATACAGCTCCCTTCCCCTGGCAAATTACTCCTAATCAATTCCTTCTGTAACATTATCTCCTCAGCTCTTCAGCATACAGACACATACCCTAGCACACTGGGAAGGGGCTAGCTGTGATGGTTGCCTCCCTGAGGAACTCCAGCAAATAAGGAATTCTGTGCATGGCATATTTTTCTGGATTTGCTACCGGCTTTTCTGGGACACTGGGCAACTTTCAGAGTCTCACTCAAACCTTCTGCAAACTGGGGAAGAGAAACATTTCTCTATCTATACAGGTTGATGGAAGAAAGCTTGATTACTCAGGATGCAAATTCTTCTGCCAAGGGGCAAATAAATAAGCAAGCAGTATTAATAAACAGTGCAACACATTATGATTGACCATTTACCCACCATAAATGCTAATTTGTTGGATTTTCAAGCAGGGTCCCTGTCAGACAATGCTTTTGCTTTAATTCAAGTCCCTCATCCTCTTCCCTTACACCAGTAAGCTGAAATGACAAATACCGCAAGAAGACAGCTACCCATTCTGTATCCAGAGACAAAAAAAGCCTTCACAACTTTGATGCATCATCTAGGGGACTTTAATCGCATTAAGTGAACCAGGCTGTCTGATTCAGAGAAGACAGAAAAGACTAAAGTCACCATGAAATGTGACCCGTACCAAGAAAGACTATTATAACTTGCTCTTCTGACAGGTGGATGTTGTTGCATCCTGTTATTTCAATATTTCTTCTTAATGCTGCCTTTATTGAATGGTTCTGTACTATTCCCCACACATCAGACTAGAAGAAATGTTCTTTAACAGTTTTTATGTATATATTTCTTTATAAGTGTCTCCTTTGGTTTGATGCTGTTGCCTCTAATGCTGCCAGGAAGGAATTATAATTCGCTGCAAAAACACAAGTTTTTAATAGTTTGTCAATCTGCCAAAACACATTGAAAGTACCATTGGATATGGATACAACAGACACATCACCTGACTACTTCTAAAGGACGCAGAGCACACAAGGGCACATTGCTAAGATTTTAAAGGTCTTTCTTTGCTAGCACATTTATAACCAATGAAATTTTCTCAGTTGACACAGCTCTGAATAAGGACATCTGCTTGCAGGCTTATCATAGGAAGAAGCCACAAAGGTTTTAACTACACTGCCTCCAACACTGCTGCTACCCAGTCATGAATTTCTAGGGCCGAGATCTAAAGTTCACCTTTGAATTGTTTTTACTACTGGCTCTCCCAGGTGAGGTTGCCAAGAAGATGAGCAATCAGAGTCATGAGTGATAATGGGAACTGCCAAATGGATCCCAGACACATCAGCTTCTGCCTCTGTTCTGCACAGACACAGCACTAAGCCTTTAAAGGCTAATGTAATGTCATGGAACAGCGCTTGTTCGGCCTCCTTATTATCTGTAGGGAAGCAGTTTTCCTCTCTGTGCTGCAGAGCACAGACCTGTGGGCTGGACACAAAGATCAGAACTAGGAACATAATTCTGCAATCCTCTTTTTCCATATGGACAAAGTAAAAAACTCGGCATCCTACCTTAGCAAGAAAATCTTTCTGGCCACTTCGTGCCATCAGCTGAAACAACAAGCTGCAACTTTCTAACTTTTTAATTTTATTTTTAAAATATTTAGTAATCCAGAAGGCGTATGTTTGTGGGTACCAGTAGGCATGTGACAAGTGTAAAGGATTACTACAGACTGACTGGATAAGCCATGTGTCACTCAAAGTTATAGATAGTGAGATCACATGTTTTGTGCCAATATCCCCAGAGACACAAGCCTTTCTAGCCATTAAGTAATATCTCATTTGAAATTAAAGGAAAAAGGATACAATATATTCCTTTTCAAATCTGCATTGGCACATAAAGAAATGGCCTAAATCTATTCATTTAGGGCAATGAATGACTCCCAGGGATCTGTAATAAAGAGCATGTTTAGAAACAGAACCTGATCTTATAATTTAAACAAAATAGTTTTCTATCACTCCTTATTGCTCAGAAAACAATTATCAAGAGAACACAATAATGAAATCTTATAAATACAAGATTTTCAAGACATACTACCACACGCGCGCACATGCACACACACCTTCAGTGAGATCAGCAAAGAGAAGACAAGTAGCTCACAACAAAAAGTATTTATGATTTCTTTTTCCTATCTGTTTGCATTGACTCCAGTCACCCAGTATATGGCAAGGGGGCAAATCCCAGCACCCCCGTGAAGCTATCATACAGGTTCAGCAACCTTCTTGCTCAGCCACATTCTGTTGAAATGAATTCTGACAAAGGCTACAAGGTCACCTTTCGCTTTGTTATTAAAAACACTTGCATGACACTGTCTTTATAAAATGATGATAGTTTCCAACATGGAATCATACAACACTGTACAATTTACATACATTTTTCTTTCTTATATTTCACAGTGCTTCGTAAGAATAAATATTATCCCTATTTGATAGCCAGGGGAAAAGGACCTCAGTGGTCCACACTTCCAGATGAATTTGCAATTCCTATATTAAGAAGTGCAGTAGCACAGCATCTCTTTGACGCCATGTGATTTACCCAGCACCACACAGTCAGTGAGACAGCAGAGAAAGAATTCAGAATTCCCAGCTCCAAACAGGGGTCCCCAAAGGTGGCCTAGGAGTCCACAGACTACCTGACATTGGACTGCACAACATTACTATCAGTTTTATTTCTGTTTAGAAGCTGTATGATGCATTTATGATCTTTCCTGATAATTTTCTGACAGCAACTCAACGGTCAAAAGTTTCAAAGACAGAGAACCCTGTCTGTTTCTCACAGTATCTCAGCCATTTTGATATGGGGCTGTGCTGATATCAGAGAGTTACAACTTCTGATGAGAAAGCAGCACCAATCATAGAAGTGACAAATCCCTTTTCATGGAATGAGAGTTGCACAGAAGAGTCCCTAGTAATAAACAGTTAAGAGTGACAAGTACTGAAAATAAGAGGCAAAATCACATTCATGCCTTCGTAAGTCTTATCCCTCCAAACAGCTGCAACGGGACCTCTTCTGCTTTTTAACCTCTCTCAGAAGCAGTTATACACCACTGGAAGGGAAAATTTCTCCTGACCTACCATCGGCACAAGAAATGTGAGCAAAGCTGATAAAGTAGTTTGATGTTCATGACGTATGCCTTTGTTTAAAACCAAGTAACAGCATCATTTTTTTCCCCCCAAGTGTTTAAAAATATAATTTGGAACAGAAAAAAACCAAAAAAACCCAAGAAATTTGACCTAAAGATTCAGTGGGTACTACTTTGATTGCAATAACTGCAATGCAGACCCCTAACCTCTGTTCCCTGCTGCTCAGACTGGGAGCCCCAAGGTGGTTTTCCACAGAGGCACTGTATCTTACCACGCAGATCCAGGTTATGTTACCCTGCAAGTGCAGTCTCTGCATGAGAATTAGTAGAAGCAACAAGCTATACAACAATTACAAAAATTACAGTCAAAAAACCTGCTGCTCAAGAGAAGAAAGGGTGCATACAAAAATGCACTGAACTGGAAACGATGCTGCAGAGCCCTGCAGCAGAATGGTCTGGAACATCTAATTAGCTATTGCTGAACGGAGATTTATTTTAACTCAAAGGTTTCCTTTTTGACTCATTTGTCTTTTTTTTCACTAGAGAACAACAAAAATTGTTTCCAAATCAAAACATAAAATTAAATTTGTGGGATGTCTGCAAGAGGCATAAAATTAAAACATCTGCACTACAACCAGCATTATCTGCATGGCATAGGGGAGGCTCAGCTACTGGGTTTTGCCTTCTTTCTGAAGCCCAGAACTAGAAGTTTTCCAAACACAACAAAGAAAGTTCTGCTGCTGTCCTCTTGTCCACCCAAGCAGGTTATCTAAATCCCATTTTTCTCCCCAAACTTTCCAAACAGAGACTATAGAGTAACTGGAGAACAAAACTTCAGGTCAGGATGTCTTGTGACAGTCAAGAAAATATAACCCTGTATTTTCCACATGGGAAGTATAATCTCCTTCTGTTGCTCAGGTGTCTGTGAAGTCTCTAAGATACGACAGACAACTTCTGCAGACATTGTCAGTTTAGAGAGAAAAATACTGTGGAATAATTTCAGTCTTTAGAAAAAAAACCCACACAGATCTTCACATTTATTATAAATCACCTAAAAGTAGTTAACAAATACAGTTATACCACAGCATGCAGGAATCTTCTTATTACCAATAACAACAGAATATAATATATTCAATCATTTGAACACGTCACACTCATACATAGATATTTAGCTCAGAAAATATCCAAGGTGGAGAGAAAGATGCACCAAAAGCGTCACCCCTTTTGATGGAAGGTTAACATTACCATGTAAATATTTCTAATCTTCCCTCTAGCTTTTAGACAGGTCTAGGAATGATCAGCTGTGCGGTGAAGGTATCTTTTGCCTGCGACGGCCTGAATTTAGAGTTTTTGGTTTCTCCTGAAGCAACAGACAATATATGTAACCTCTGAGGAAAGCAGGGAGCTGCCACAATATGCTAACTTAAGGACTAGTAATGCTCTCCCCAGCTGAGAAAAAAAATCCTCAAGCTTAGGTCTAAAGGAGGAATGACTAACAAAATAGATTAGCTTGCTTAAAAACCTATGAAGTTTGGCAGAGTTTTATATGTAGGGGTTGAGGGGGAAAAAAAAAAAAAAAGCAGGCAGTGCATTTCCTATACACATGTCATTGTGGTCAGATCTTTAACAGCACAAGCATCCTTTGGAACTCGCCCTGGGATCCTCTGCTGGGGCTATCAACAAAAATTAAAATCTTGCAATATGGACCGATCCACGGAAGGAAAGTTGACAGTTTTCACCTATTCATTCTATAATACATAAAAATTTATTATTACTGAAACGTAACTAACCTGTAAGACTGCTAAATCCCAACCTTAAAAATAAGTATTCCTAAAGAGCATTCACTTCAACTCTCACTGCAAATGTAATTGCAGCATCACCTGGGAGTGAAAATAAAGATTTCCTTGTTACCAGAAACAATGCAACCTTGTACTTACTAACATATTTACAACAATCAGACAAAACAAATGTTCAAATTGCAAAATAAATACAGTTCTAAGCCACCCGGGATCCTTCCTAGTGCCCTTCCCTCGCTATTCAAGCGGGTGCCGTTCCTGCACATAATGAACTCAACTGGAGATCTTCCAGAGAACTTCAATGCATCCAGGCAGTTTCTCTGTTGAGACTTCCTTAAGGCAAATCAAAAAGGTAACCATTTATCACATCTTCACCCTTCCTTTTATCCATTGCATTTTGAACATGCAAACTGAAATTCACTGCTCTTCCACCCCTTCAAGTTCCAGATATGCAAGTTGCAAAAGGATCGAACCTACACTTTCTGTTTGATCCAAAAATCTATTGCGATCAAAGGCTTTGAAACAGGACCTTTAATACATGGAAGGGATTTCAAATAAGCCTCAAATTTAATTTATTTCTTTTTATAGTGTTAGTCTTCATGATGGAGTTATTTAAGGTATAATGGGACAAAGATTTGAAAAGCTCCAGTGAAGACCACATTGATATAGAGAAGGGCCCAAAGAATCTTTTGGGGTTTATTATCTGTAACTGTTAGCATTCCTTTCACCTTTATTTAAGTAGCATCTGCTAATAGAAGATTTTAGCCAGAGGGATACAGCTGCTCAGGATATCCTCTGTGCTCAGCTCTCATTTAATTGTATATTATCAAGCATTCCCTGGAGAACACATTTAATAGATGATGAACCTGTTTTATGAACAAACTTTCTCAAGAGCATTGTGAGATTTGAAAGCCCTGACAGAGCGCAATGATCTGTGTAACTTCATATTCCCCGGGGAACCCCACTGCTCTCTTCGAGCTCTCAACAAATGGGTGGGGCAAATTCACAGCAATTCTAAAAATAAATACATACATACAGTGAGCATTGGCTCAGTGCTAAAAATTCCAATTTCTCATAGAGATTAAAATCTACCTCTCTTCAATCCCCTGGCCTTTTTCTGTTTATTACGTTTTAGCTTCCAATCCTCTACTCCCTCTACATGTACAGATTAGGGTAGTGACACAAAACCTGAAAACAGTCATTAACTGAAGAGCAAGCAGATGTTGCAGTCAGTGGTCTGTGAGCTGTGATCGCTGGTCTTTGTCACATGTCCAGTACCCAGAGGACGGGACAACGAAGGGGAGACCAAAGGGGAAAGAAAGTCCCCAACAGAAGAGCTTGACAGTAGGAAGAACACAAGAGAGATAACTTGAAGGTAAAATCAAGACACAAGCAACCTTTTCCTGCTGTGTTTATGCAACGCTTCTTTCAGCAACATCCCGATCCATTTATAGATAGGCAAAATATATTATAGACAGCTAAATATGTGGTGAAGGGTCTGGGGAAAAGGACTGCCTCTAAGTCTGCCCAGGTGCACAGCAGCATCCTGGATGACAGCAGTTTTCAAACACGCTCCCATGTTTAATCAGATCATGCCAAAAACTAAGATCTTTTTAAGAAAGCCTGTCAATACAATATTTAGAGGAAAACAAATATCTGCAAAACAAATACCATGACCCACATACACATATGTTTTAGTAAAATCTGCTGCTTTATTAAGTCTTTGTGTTTTAAGCTTACAGTACAGTCAGCAGCACACCTGACAAATTGCAGGGCGAAGAAAAAGCTATTTAATGAAGCCAGACAAAAGGCTTGATGAACTACTTTCAGAACAAGAAAACCAGAAGGAGAAAATGCCCATAGCAGTCCATGGAAGAACTCATTACAACCAAGCAGTACCACAAGTTTCCAGCTCTCCTGTTGCAATCAGGAAACTATAAATAAATGTGTCTTCCCATTTTACTACAGTAAGACCTTCCTGCCACCCAGTGATTTTCTAGAGGAGCCGGATATTCCAAAGGTACCATTTTGGGCCTCCTGCATTTCTTCCTTCTTTCCACTGTTTCCAAAGAAACATAGATGCAAATAACAAAAACTGTAGAAAAAAACCAAACCAAACCCATCACAAAACAGACTTGGAAGACGAAAAGGACCTTCTCATGCAGTCAGCTATGTCAAAGGCAATAGCGTTTCTCTTCAGATCTATGTTTATCTTGTTTTAATGAAGTGGATAGCACCCCCTTTTAACATATTGCTTTTTATCTATATATTTTTATCCAACTACGAGAATCTAGAATCACTCAAAAATTCAATAACACTGACATTTAGGCAACACAAAGCCATTTCAATTCAATTAAACAAACACAGTGTGTTAACCTTCAGCAAAAGAAGTAGCCGTTCATTTTTATAGGCTGCTGTAAACAGATTTCTGGGCTTCAAAGCCAAGATCAATAAAGCTTCTGCAAACAATAATAATCTCACACACACTCCATCGACAGCTGCTCAGAAAATATAGTATGATTCTAAAGGTCTTAGCGATTGGGTGCTTTCCCAGTCTTTTCCTCTTGCTCTCTAACATCAGAGTGCAAATGCCAAGACCTTAGTGAATTCCTTTGCAGCAGCTGAAAGGAGCTGCCCCTCCTCTAGCAAGAAGGACTACCTATTGCAAGAAAACATGGGGAAATAAGTGAACCCATGTGTTGCGTGACTACCTTAACATGGATGAAGCATAAGTTATGCAGCCTAAGGCTGTTAAGACAATTCCATAAGACAGGACAGAGACAGGTAAGCGTTAAACCTGCCTCTTTTCCTTTAAGATCAGTGCTGTTGGATTAGCACTAACAGAAAACTTGCACTCATCCACCAAATAGGTACAATCCAGTTGCCAGCTCTGTCCACAGGTGTCCTGCCTTCTTTCCTATAATCTCGCTAGTGAAAACTAACAGAAAGCAATTCAGGAACAACAGCTCCTGAATTCCTTAGTCCTGCTAAGGCTGCCAGGGCAAAGCCTTATGTTCTTACCTACTCCAGTAAACTTTTTACCATGTCCTACTTACATCCCCAGTATCTTTTCAGTGCCTATTTAAGGGGAGGTGGGGGGAGAAGGGTTGCATGGGGGTTTTGTTTGTTTGAGGGTTTTTTGGAGGGGGAGGGGCGGGGAGTTTTTTGGTTTGGTTTTTGTTTTTTTTTAAACAGTTCTTTGAGGCAGAGACCATATCTTCTTCAGTTATGCCATACTTCAAGCCCACTGATATCTGATAGGCAGCAAATATGATGGCTACCTAAATTACTGGCTGATCAGGAAACACAAAAAATGCAAAGAGGTAGATGGCGACTCATCTTTGATCTTCCCAGCTATGTTAATAATAATAGCAAGGAATCTTGCAGACACACAGCATCTCAAAAATTAATATTTAACACTGAGATGCAATTATGCTGTAGTTACATAATCACATATGGCCAGCATTAGGATTATGATTCTACTGTGGGATAAATCTTAGAACCTTATTATGTTTTTCCTTTCTCAGCAAACTGCCCTGTTTCCCGAGGAAACGGGATAAGTACACAATGAGTACAGAAATTTGGAGACTTCCTCCTACCTTCTCTCCGATTTCCGTGAAGGATTGAGGTGAGAGCTCAAACTGTACCCTGTGATAGCTCAGTTTGGGTCTCACACGGGTCAGTGGATTAGGCTGCTTGAGAGCTACCGAAAAGTCTTATCCCTGAATAGAAGCTTAAGGCTAAACTTTGCATGATCGGTGTGAGGGATTTGGAGGACTTCTGTGATTCCACAACAGTTGATTCAGCAATTGCATTAAAAAAAAAAAAAAAAAAAATCCACACCAAACAAAACACACCTACCCACACCTTCCCCGCTTACCACCACAGAGAAGATGGCAGGGTGCATCATATATGAAAAGGAAGGTACCACCTGTATGTCTGTCAGACACTATACATCAGTAAGCCACAGTACATAAATGTCATTCTGTCAGTGCTCAGGACATCAGGCATAGTCATCTGATGTGGTGAGATAAAGTACAGTTTAATCACAATAATCAGAGATATCAAAGAAACTTCTAGGATTTATAGCTCATCTTACCAACAGAAGGAAAGCATTCGTGCAGAGGGCCAGCTTTCAAAGTCATAGTGTTGCTGTTATTTTAGAGTACCACCACTAAATTCAAAGCCACTCTATTTTCATGTTGGTGAAAATTAGAACAGAATTGCGCCTTCTGAGGGTATTTAATACGTAGGTACATGCCACCATGCTGGTAATGTCCTAATCAATATGTACCACATATTAAGCCTGCTTGATGCACAGATGACATTCTGCTGAATACCTACAGCTTGCAGATGCAGCAGGTCTGGTGCTTGCTGAATGCCTTTTGCTTGTATTTACTGTATTTCTTCACCGCAGTCCCAAAAGAATCATTTTCCATTCATGGAAATCTCATCCAGAGGAGTCCAACAGCAATCCAGCATTTAGTGAAATCAAGGATTAAAACAAAATCCAAACAATAAGCCTGGTGGGGTATGTTCCCATTTAGGCTGATTCCCAAATCACCTAGGAGATAGTAAAAGAAACTAGTTCATGGGCTACAGAAAAGCAGTTCATTTAGGTCTTCTAGGTACAAGTCTATGCTACCTGTAGCAACTAATTTTTCTTCCTTTCTCTGATGCAAACTAGTGCCAGATTTAAATTTTGCCACTTCCAATGCAGTTTATAAGGAATACAAAGTACTCCAGACCTCTGCACTGCTGGGAAGTGGGCACTACTCTGCCCTGTTAGCAGTATTCAGGAACGTTACCCACATTAAACACAAAGGCAAGCGTGTTCTTGCTAGTAAACACCATTTGGATCACCTCATAAGAGGCTGCAATGAATTGTGGTGGATTTGCGAGCCTACTTGGTTCTGTCCACTCCTTTTCTTAGCCCTTTGTTTATGAATGAAGTAGACCTTTGGCTATGAATGCATCTTCTGAAACAAACAAAAATGGATACATATAAACTCAGCAACAGCCTAACTGCGAGGAGGCACGAATGGGATTTTAGGGAGTGAAAAGGAAACAGGTCAGGGTTATAAAAAGCATCCGAATCCTACTGCTGAATACAGTTCACCAGCAGAAGTGTACCGTCCAGTCATGTGGAAAGAAACCAATATGCTTACTTCTTCCAAAGGCAGCACTTTATCATACCTCCGACTTTGGAGATTAAAGGTTTACTCAGATGAAGTCAGGTGGCAGGTAGCTCATCTTTATCACACCTGGCCTAAATGGGGAAACCTGTGGATGGGAAAGGGCACACTTTATACCTCTCACCACTAAAAGACGCTGAATTTGACCATTCGAGAGCTCATGTGGCTGTCATTCTGATTTTTCTCTCTCTCATCCTGCATTGTAAAAACACTATGATTTGATCCTTGATCCCATGTGGACAGAATAGATGTAGTTGTTCCTATATCGATATCTTCATTTACACCCATACTAGCATGAACAGATTAATGAAATCTATACTTCAAAAAAAAGTGATGCAAGACTCATCTTCCCTATCATCCCATAAAATGATGTTAAGGATTAGAGACTAATCCTTGTGAATCATGCAATCCAATTCCTTGAGGCATTCAGCTAGTTGAGTCATCCTTTGGACTTCTTCACAATTTGACCAAAATACCAGGAAAGAAAGCCTCACATCTGCATACACATATGTGAGGAGAAGTCATTATTTGTACATTAGTCCTGGACAAGCTAAAAAGGAAGATGGAGAAGGGCACATTTCTGGTATAGTATACATTATCTGAGAAGGTGCAGAAATATTAGATAGCTATTCTATTATTTTATTCTACCTTCCCTCCATTCTTATCTTCCTCCAAACATACAGTTAATGGGACAGCAGCTCAAAACCAGAACAGAAACTACTGAGACAAACTCTTAGAAGTGCTCTTTAAGAAGGAAGCATCTCTTCCTCCAGGTATAGTCCGCATCCATAAATAATCACTATTTACCTCTGATATAGAAGTAATATTTTTAGAAAAAAGTCAGAGCAGAAGGCCTTAAACAATGCAGGAGTATGAAAAAAAAAAAAAAGTGTCAAACAAGTCAGAGTTGATGCCTGTCCTGAGTAGTTATGGCTTTAGTTAGGAGTCTGTACTAACATGCACCTTTTTGCAGTTGGCTCTTTTCCCAATCTGGAAAAGATTCAGAAGTGTAAAGACTTATTAATGAATTTTAAGTTGTACACCAAGAGTAGGAACCACTATAATTATCACAGCTGTTTTAACTCAATAGAATAGAAAGTTCAGTATGGAGCATTTCTGGTTCATTCTCCCCAGACATAATTTAACAGGCTTGGTTTTCTCCAAATATATATTGTGAAAGCTGCAAAAGCAGATTAATGATCTGACTGAGATTTCTGCACTTCCCTGTGATTTCAATTGGTTTCAAACGTGAGACCGCACTGGAAGGACAACATACCTGCACATAAACAACACGATGATATCACCACTTTTCAGAGGGAAGACATTCCAATTCCACCCTCATGGAACATTGCTGTATTACACCCAACAACCCAGATCTGGCTGTACTGGAAGTATTAAGATAATTAGGGTAGTGAAACACCAGAATGGGTTGCCCAGAGAGGTAGTGGAGGCCCCATCCCTGGAAACATTCAAGGCCAGGTTGGATGGGGCTCTGAGCAACCTGATCTAGTTAGCGGTGTCCCTGCTCACTGCAGGGGGGTTGGACTAGATGACCTCTAGGGGTTCCTTCCAACCCAAAACATTCTATGATTCTATGAATTTAGGGGGAATAAAATGAGTTAACTAAACAGAAACTTTGGGGGCAGCAAAAGGAACAGACAAGGGATCCCTTTTAAATACCTGCTGTCCCTTTGCCTATGTTACATACAAACCAAAAGCACAGAGCTAGCGCCACATTTTGAAGAGCAGCCTGACAAAGTTTGTGCTAAACTAGGATCTAATAGGGAAGGCTATTTGCCACACAGAACTTCTCGCTTTTGCATAGAAAGGACAACCCATGCCTTCCACAGGGCTTTCTTCTTATCATCCTGTACACTTTTCTACGTAAAAGAATAGCCTTCTCTATTGTTTATTACATGGAATAGAAGATTTCGAAAAAAGCTGTAATTTAACCACATTGTTCCAGTTTCCTTCATCACACTGGCATTCATGTCACCAGCATTTAATGGATGTTCCAAACCTACACAGTTAATGATGCCTCTGCTCAAAAAAGTGCCCAAGACAGCAAGGATGCTCATCAGAAAGCGTTCGAGTTTTCAGCATAGAAATTTAAATATGAAAATTCATTACCCTTTTTCCTTCCTTTCACTCCAAAACCACACATGCAAGATGCTGGCGGCAAAATAAAATACAGTGCCACACTTCATTTTGAATCACCTTCTCCTCTTTAGACTACTCTATTACAGCCTTCATTAGTGGAAATTAGAAGTACAGCAAATAGCTAATGAAGTACTGTCCATCGAGTGCTATGGTGCAGCCCCAGGACACCACAATTACATGCTTTCTCACAAGACAAGCATCAAAGGAAAATAGATGTACTTGTCCAAATGGTACCACTCAGAAGCAGCATGAATGCATCGTGCTGGCTGCAGCAAGCAGTTAGCAGGGCCAGTCAGGTATATCAATTTTGGAAAAGCCTTGTTCTGAGGGGAACAGGGTGCAGAAAGAGTGATAAACAATAACAAAACTACACAGGGAAAAAGAAAACAGCGAAGAACTGATTGAGGGGATAAAGGAATAGAGTTGGGAGGAAGCAAAAAGAAGATCTATAGCTAATTATTTCTACATGCAAGAGAGCGGTAAGTAAGTAAGAAGTTTTAGAAGCATGCAGACATACATGTTCTGCTACTTGGTTATTGTAACAGACCAAGAAAATATTTTTTTCAGCAGCACCTGCCTGCCCTTCCCAAAGAGAGTTCATGCTCTGATCTCCTGACTTTACTAGAATCCTAAACAAACAGAAAGCCCTCTGAAATAATTATAGTTGTAAAAAGTCCACCTAAAAATACAGAGAAAAGTCATGGCCAAAGCACTCAGACACAGTACTTTGGCATGCTTTAATGCTCCTTAAAAAAAAAAAAACAACCCAAAAAACCCCACCAACTATTAAGTGGGCAAAGTCAGTGCAATGGGTTTGATGACTCACTAAGAGGCTGTGTTATTTTTTACCATCTCTGCTGATGCTGCGTATGCTTTCATGAGCTGCTGCCTGACTGCAAAGCAGACAGCATGGGCTGCAGGTTATTAATTTAATTGTCTTGCCAACTGGATCTCCTTCAGGACAAACCCTCAGGGCTCTCCTCTGTACTATACCATACTGCTCTCACTGAAAGCAATGGATCAAACTTTCACGCACCTACAATGACTATGGCCAATAATAAAAACTGCTCAGAAAATTAAGGCTTGAAGAAAAAGATTAAGGAAATTAGGATTCAGTTATTCCAGCTGCTTGCTTTATCCATCCACCTTTTATCAGTCTGCTTGTAGATTAATAAATACCTAGATGGCAAATGATTTCATACACACGGTGACCTTGCAAAATATTCCAGCGAGAAGAGAAATTCAACCAGGCTCTCCTCAGAACAACAAGGCTACTGGCTACAGACCCTGTGAGTAGTGGGAGCATACAGCTGAAATTAATATTAAAGTCACAGCAGTACATTTGGCATTAATGTCAGGTACAACATACCTGCAGCATATCTGCTTTCCATCCCTTTTGTCAGGGGTGAGGGTTTACATTTGTGCCCCCTGCTTTTGTCTCCACTTTGCTGACGCAGCAGTGAACCAGACCAAGAAACTGTTTTCTTCAGTTAGTTTTCAGCTGGATCAGTTCATTAAACTGGTTCACATCACGAACTTGCACAGTAGACTCAACACCCTCCAGGAAAAAGCAATAGCCAGACGTGGGAGTATTTAACTTGGCATTGCTGCAGAGAAGATCTAAACACTGCTCAATACTAGAAGGGACAGTATCAAATACGAAATCATTAAACATTCAATGCTCAACTATTTTTAAATCCCATGCAAAAACCACCACTACCCTACGTTATTCTTGCACAAAAAAGTAACCTGACACATACTAACCTAAGTCAGTATGTGGGTCACCAATTGTTCTCAGGTCACAAGCCATCAGAAAAGGATTTTTAAAAAAGCTTTACTGCATTCCCCCCCCCCTTTTTTATCATTAATAACTTTTTAAAAATTACAGGTATTGATATTACAATTCTGTATATAGACCTGTTTCCACGCTACCCACTTTTTGGTCTCTCTACATCTCCAGTACTGAAGAAGAGTAAAATAGAAGACAGTTTATTTTGGATTTTTTTCCTTTTTAAACTTTAACGTTTATGTTATTTTAAAAATAAGTTAGAGAAGCAGTGACCCATCAGATGCCTCAAGAGCTTCATCAGTTGCTCGTCCCACTTGAACCTGCCAACACAGCATTTCGGTTCTTTTCCACCCCTGAAGTAGTGCGTCAGGGACAATGTTTTTCCAACCCAGACACAGATGCTGTGGCAGCATCTGTACCATTCTCTATACAAAACATTGTCTCATTGAAAGGTAATGTAATAAAGCACACCCTGACTGTGCACAAGATCTGCCCTACCAATCGCAGCTCCTGTTATTTCAGACTGGCTGCATACAGTATTTTTAGATTACATCTGAGCTTTGAATTAAGAAAAACATGCCATTAGAGAAAGCAGACAGGGACAGAAAGCTTACTGTTGCTTTACTGGCAGAAACCACCAGTAGAAAAATCCACATGGTTACAAAGACTCACGCAGCACGTTCCCCAGTAGTCACAAGCTGAAATTGTTCAAACAATGATCATGAGCACTTCAAACTTCATTAAGGAATGCATTTCTATTTCTGCAGCTGGCAAGAGAAACACATCTCAAGTATGAAATCAAAACCTGCTAGAAGCTTTGAAAGAAATCTTGAATCAGTATTAAGAGGAAACGTACATACTTCACTAAGGGGTTATCCAGTTCAGTCCTTAAACATGCTATAGTGGATGCACAGTGGGACAAATCATGTCCTATAACTTTGCTTGGGTTTGGTTATGATCCCTGAACTAATTTTTTTCTTTAGAAGCTTTTACTTCAGGTTCAGATTTTTGCATGTGTTTCATGTTTCAACTGATCTTGAAACGCACCTACCCGTTTCTGAATAATCTGACAAAGATCCATGCAACCTAGAGGTCTCAACTAGACAGACCTCTTGAAATTCTTGTAAAATTTCTCACTCCTACTGCATCTATCACAAACAATAAATAAGTGATAAGTGCTAGAGTAATTACCATTCAAAGTTAACTGGGTTTAGCAGCACAGTTCTTGAAGTGCCACAAGACCCCCTGAAACAAAACTCAAAACCTGCTGTTGGTGCTGCTCCTTGAAGCAGATCAAGTGTCTGAAGAGCATTGTACAATGCCAGCAATGGGGAGGAAGGGCAGAGAAGTTAAACCTTAACATCCTTGAAAAGCCCTGCAGCACCTCAGACCCGGGGACGGTGAGATGAAGGAAAGAATAACCAGCCCCTTCCCACCAACTGCTTATGTCTGCCCAGGAAAGGTCTCCCAGCAGAAAGGGAGCAGGCAGGAGGGCTTTGACTATGAGATAGGAGGACTGAAGAGGCTGCAAAATTTTTTTGCCATGAACCACCATCACAAATTTATTACTTTCATCATTAAAGGTGCTCAGTTTGCCTACGCCAATCCTTTCACAGCCTTCATCCAAGGGAAAGATTGTGCACAAGGACGTAAAGAAAACTGTAAGAAGCAAAAAATGTGAGAGAGCGCCTCATTGCAGCTAAGGATTCAAAGCTGATGAAGTATGAGGGGTTTAGGTTATTTTTAAACTTTGCTGCAATACTGTAATGTGCTAAAATGCTTAAAAGCCAGCATCATAAGACACACTGCCTCGGATTTTGCAATATGAAAGCACTTCCAAAACACCAGTTGATGTGTCAACAATTGAGCTTCAGGGGTTTTTTTTACTTTTTTCATTTCTTCCTTAAATAGTATTCCAATATTCAAACAAGAACATTAATTACTCCATTGAATAGAAGTGTTCTAGGTCTTTTCATCTCCTGTTCAGCGTGTTATGATGTACTACATGGATTAGATTGAACCAGCTGCTAATTTTTTTTTAAACACTGTTCACTCAAACCTTCTACATGTGTGCTATTACATAGGAATTGTCAGGCCAATTAGGACTAATGCAGCCAAAGCTCAGGCAGGGGTTGTTTGATTACTGTAGGGATATGGCTAAAGAAAGGATGCAATAATGTTAAGAAATAAGGAAAATTCTTCTAATGACTAGATAGACATTACTTCATGGTCAGAAAAAGAGTTGTACCTAGCTTGCAGCCCTGGTATTTATTTACTTCATGACCTTGAATCAGTCCTTACAAGTCTCACCAGGCATGTTATGGGATTGTAGATCCTCAGGTAAGAGGTATTAGAATTGTGCAAAATTAAGGCCTATTTCAGGAACATTTTCCCCCCCCCTCTTTTTTTTCTAACCCAGGTGACACACTCAGTGACTTCAGTAAGAGACAGACACTAAAACTTGCTTCCCCAGCCCCTCCATACACAGTCACAAATTTTCCCCGTTCGGCTCCTTATTTACCCCACGAACACGTGCAAATTGCCTTGCAGCTGGAAAATTTCAAGAAGCAAAAAACATGCCAGAGATTTAAGACTTAACAGTGAATAGATATTTATTAAGTACAGGGAGCGGACAGAGAGTGGCATTGGTTAGTCAGGTTCCACACTTCCTTGCCCCTCCTCCACAGCTACTTTAAAGACAATAAACTTTATAATGAAGTATCGATAACATCTTCCCATTTAGGCTAACAGGCTTATCGTGCGCTCCACCACAGAGTATGCTGTTTTAATTAGCAAGATGGATCTCAGAGCTGATATGTTCTGTTGTGCTATAATTCCTGCCTTTACAGTAATTTTCTCCTGTTTTTCACACTATAATGTGCTATAAATCCTACTTAGGCTGCCTCACTGGCCTGTTGCTGCTCAGAGTCAATCTTTCAGGCCCTCCGTTTCCATGACAACTTCCTGCCAGCCTCCCCTTCAGAGGATTATCCTACTACCCCCTGGGGAGATGGCAGCGATGCTCATGGGCTCCCAAACCTGGAGCTCTGTTCAGTCACCTCTCTACCTTCCATGGGTTCGTGGCCTGCACCCAGGGAAGTGGGCAACCAGCTCTCTCTTCATCACTCTTGAACAGGGAACCCTAGAAAAATACAAGCTTGGCTGGTTTCATGCCTGAACAAGTCAGAAACGAATGAAATAACCTCTCCTCCCACTCCAGCGCATTTGTTTCCTTTTCCTTTCTTTTTTCCTGTCTCTGCACCCATGTTCAGCCTTCACACGAATATTTCACAGCCTACCAGCACACAACTTCAGTTGTTCTTAATTCCCCAGGCCTTTGTCCTGTTGCCTTTCTCTTCATCTTCTTCTTTTCCCTTATTTTATCTTGCTTCCTGTTCCCTCTCTCTTCTCTCCTGCTCTTCTATATACTCCTTTTTCTTCCTTTTACCCATATCCTGCAATGCTTTCTAAATACAGCTATGAGGATCCAGAAACCATTACAAGGTCATCCATCAACTGCTCCTGCTCCCCCAGGTCACACACCACATCCTACCAATACTTAATTAAATTTCAGTCATTGAAAAGACAAACAGGCTTTTGTTTGGGTTTTTTTTTCCTATGGGTCTCCTTGTTTACTTTTTTCTTCAGTCTCATTTTGAATTGTTAAACATTTATAACTTAAGAACAAGTATCAATCTGTCCACGCTATTTCAAGGAAGCAAACAAAAATAGGGTTGATTGTTCTCTTGAGATAAGGGATGGTAGGGCAGAAGGGCTGCACACGAAACAGCAACTCCTCTGATGATGTCGTGTAAAGACAGCAATTGGGAGCCCCCAAACATTTGCAGACAGCAGGGAAACAGCATTTCTCAGATTGACCTCCAACCTCATTGCTGGTTTTATGGATGCAATTCCCTGCGAAGTGTACGTAACTGCTTACCATAAGAGATGGGGGATATGTCAGACGTCATCTATCTGGACTTCTGCAAAGCCTGTGACACGGTCCCCCACAACATCCTTCTCTCTAAATTGGAGAGCTATAGATTTGATGGGTGGACTGTTCGGTGGATAAGGAACTGGCTGGATGGTCGTGTCCAGAGGGTAGTGGTCAATGGCTCGATGTCCAGATGGAGACCGGTGACGAGTGGTGTCCCTCAGGGGTCCGTGCTGGGACCGGTGCTCTTTAATGTTTTCATCAATGACTTAGACAGCGAGATCGAGTGCACCCTCAGCAAGTTTGCGGATGACACCAAGCTGAGTGGTGCAATTGACACACCAGAAGGACGGGATGTCATCCAGAGAGACCTGGACAGGCTGGAGAGGTGGGCCTGTGTGAACCTCATGAGGTTCAACAAGGCCAAGTGCAAGGTCCTGCACCTGGGTCGGGGTAACCCTCGGTATCAGTACAGGCTGAGGGAAGAAAGGATCGAGAGCAGCCCTGCCGAGAGGGACTTGGGGGTGCTGGTGGATGGAAAGCTGGACATGAGCCGGCAATGTGCGCTGGCAGCTCAAAAGGCCAACTGTACTCTGGACTGCATCAGGAGAAATGTGGCCAGCAGGTCGAGGGAGGTGATTCTGCCCCTCTACTCTGCTCTGGTGAGACCTCACCT
>NW_009260791.1:1032271-1039087 GCF_000687185.1 Egretta garzetta
ACAGGTTGCCCAGAGAGGTAGTGGAGGCCCCATCCCTGGAAGCATTCAAGGCCAGGTTGGACGGGGCTCTGAGCAACCTGATCTAGTTAGCGGTGTCCCTGCTCCTGCAGGGGGGTTGGACTAGATGACCTCTAGGGGTCCCTTCCAACCCAAAACATTCTATGATTCTATGTGCTATATTGCTGTGGGGATATATGCACCACCTAATATAAGGAAAAGGTCCTCTGCCTAGGTTTAGAGCTTAAAAACAGACAGGACTTTGCACATCAAATTACTCTAGCCTTTGGCCTAGCCACCTAGCTGACTGCCTAAGTTATGTGGTTCAGTCAGGTTGGCTGAAGAAGGAACCTCCTTACAAAAGATTCTCCCATAAGCTTATTATTTCCACAGGCCTAACAGGCATCTACAATATGGCAAGTTTCCAGCTGACTTCAGTGGGGTATGACACACTCAGGCACCACAGTACTTGATCGTAGACATGGCATGGTTAAAAAGCAAAATTACCTGTACACAAAAAGATGGGAACATTCCCATCCTTTACTCTTCAGGATAAGGAGAGAGGAATCTCTACTGTCCAACAAATGGAGGCCGCATATAGTTAGTCCTTCTAGTTTGAGAGCAAACATGTTATGGTAATACAGTATCAGATTGTCAATGAAGCTAATGAAATATCTCATGACTTTGCTATAGACAGAGGATTGTCAGCTACAGGAAAAGCTGGAAATCCTTCGTAACCTTTACGTTTTGGAATCTATTTTTCTTATATACACTGAGAAGCCTGATTGTAAGTCTAATAAAAGATTATATACTTCAGAAAAAGGTGAGCAAATAGTAGAAAATCCAGAATTCATTTCTATTAAGAAAATTTATCTGGAATTAAGGGTATGTTTCAGAACTACAATTACTACAATCTTGAAATAGATTTCTGGAATTGTTTTGCTCACAGCAAGAACAATTTCTTGCTCATGTGAGTCAGTATCTCCCTTCCTTGCACAGGAGAACCTCAGCAGCTGAATGATGCAATATTTGCCATAGCCTTTAGTCTTTACATGTTCCATATTTCCCCTCCAGGAATTCAATCGTATTAAGCGCCTTACATCATACACTTCATACAGCCTGGTAAGTGTAACATATTTGTGGCAATTGTTGCAGGAATTTCAGCACATCCATGAAAATAAAGAATGAGCCAAGCTTTCTCTGAACTGAAGACTGGTTTAACTTGATCTTTTCTTTCCCTTTTTACTCCCTGATCTGTTTCTTGTTTTAGATCTGGACTTCAGACTTCCTGGCACAAAGACCATCTTTGCTCTAATTCATATAACAGATCAAGCTGTTGCTAGGTGTTATTTGAACTGCCACTGCTGTAATACCAAAGTAATTCTTAATGTAAGTTTTTAATTGGCACATATGAAGAACAGGCATTCCACGCCAGATCTACATTCCATCTACTCTGGTGTTCCACCTTTGGTGGTTGTCAGTACCAGACACTTCACAGTATCTGCCTTAACCCACTGGTTAACTCCTACTAATAGCCTCATTCCTCCTGTGAGCTAGAGCTCAATTTAAAATGCCCTTCGTCTTATTAAAGTGAACAGAAACTGTTCAGATGTGTCTCAGATTCCATACCTCAAGCGACTGACTCACTTGAGCATTAAACATTTAATAATTTCTCCAGACTATGCTCACGAATACACTAAATTCACATCTACAGCTATGTTTTCAGGGAGCTAGCTGCTATCTCAGCTGCTCTAATAAGGGGTTTCCACCCACATGATGCAAGGACTTTCCTGCTTTTAGCAGGACTAGAGAAGTTCCAGAGAGCAAAGCTCATAAGAACCACCAAAGCTAAGTTTTTATATCATGTCCCTCAAATGGTTCACGTATTTCTGCAGACAGCAGTGTTTTCCAAACCTCACCTTGAAATGGAACTTGAAACCCATGCCCCTAAGGATATCTCCAAACACCTCATGAATCAGTGACACATGTTCCCATAGTGACATTACACTGCATTGACAATGGCTTTGTCCATGAGGGTGAACAACAAAGTCATATGTCAGCCCCCAATCTCGATGAGCTCAAGATAGTCAGGCCAGTCATGACAGTCAGATGATTATGCTGGAAACAGCATTCACAGGAATAACACTTCCTTTATGGCTCACAGTAGATTACCCCAGGGCCTTTGCCTTTAAAAAAAAAAAAAAAATAAGCTGCTCTTCATTGCCACCAATTGTCTCCTTTTGTAAAGCCAAGCCCCAGTAACAAAACACGAAGTTGATGTTTCCCAAAAGCATGAGATATCTTAGATTTTGGCTGTTGTCTCACTGCCCCTCCCACTGCACAGTCTTCACCTCTCCAGACCCCATGCTGTCATCTGCATCACAAGGCAGACGGACCAGTTCAGAGTGCTCATCCAACTAAAACCAGAAAAGTTGCTTTTCTGGGGGCTGTGTTCACTTTTGGCTGTCTAAGGTCTCACAAGTAACACTTCACCTTTTCACATGAATTCCAATAGCAGCACCAGCACAAGGCCAGAAGCTTGTAGCAGCCCCCTTTGCTTAAGGCTGGCTTATGTTGTCACAGAACAACATCCTGGTGCCTTCATCAGCACAAGAGCACAGTCTGACTCATTTTGAACTCAAAGAGGACACAATAATGTCATATTCTTATTAAAACATTTCAGTTGAATAAATGTACACCTCACACACACACCCCACCCCCGCTTCCCTAGTTGCAGCTTTACTTCAGTGGTTGGTTAAGAAAAACACTCTCTCATTGCATAGTACAGACTGTAAAGCAATTTTAGAGCTTCCAGGTATATTGGAAATAAAGTTATCATAGACAAGCATTACTCCTGTTATTCAAGACCAAAAAAACCCAAACACACTCCAAAACCAAATGCACAACCAAAAAATCAGGCACATACTTGCTCAGAAGCCTTTCATAGGTTTCAGATCCCTGACAACTGATACCATGGGCATGACTCCGCTCAGGGCAATCCATCGATGGTAAACTGACTCCATTCCAACAGCACCACACACTTCCAGCTCTCAAACATATAGAAACTGTAGATACTCAAGGGTATGATTCTGTGAAAATTGCTCTAATGCTCCTCTGACAACACTCCAGCTGAGAAGTCTCCCTCAGCAGTGAACAGTTGTTGAGAGGGATTTACATCTACTTCTTATCTCCAAAATAGCTCCCAGCCCAAGCCAGTGCTTCAAAAAGATGACACGCTAATGATTATCCGAGGTCCAGTTTATATTTCCAAAGTTACTCTACGCAAGCTTGCAAAAAACCCCACATAAAATAAAAATAATAAAAAAAAGTCATGAGTTGTATTGTGAAACGTTACACTTTTTAAAAATTGGAAGGCAAATAAGGAACCTATAAAACTACCCTTGTGGGCTCAACCATACAAATTTCAGTCCAGATCTTCAGAGGAAAAAAAAAAAAAAAAAAAAAAAAAAAAAAAAAAAAGACATTTTCCTGCACAAAAACCTTCCCTGTGCTTTGCACTTTTGCTGAACCTTTCAGTAAGAGGCCAGGCAATGCCCAGAGATAGGACATCTCCCCATGCACATTTGAAGGCAGCTGTGCACTCATGTTATAAGAACAAGGGAAGCTGGTGGCCTCCCGAGCAAGAATTTCCTGTATGGTAGGGATAAACAACAGGTTCCCAACTCCTTTTCAGTTTGTTCGATGTAAGTTATCAACAATTTGAATCAATCAATTTTTAAACTGGGAGCAAAAAATAAAACTGAAGTTCGATATTTCTGATTGCAGTTTGTTTTTCTACGCAGAAAGGTATCAGATATTGAAATACTTAGTGTTTTGGAAATGAGATTATCCTCGACAAAGAGAGGCAGGAAATTCAAGGAAAAAAAACCAGAGAGAGATATTGCACTTGTCTAAACTATGCCATTAAACTGGGAAACTACTTCAGTGTAAACTTGTTCCAAGAGTTGAGTAATACTCCTGAGAAAGCATACATTTCTAATAGAAGAAGCAACTCTATGAAGATACCAGCTAGAAGAAAATTAAAGTAAGGATCAATTTTCCTACTGCAGCATTACCCAATCTGGGTTTTGGCAAAAATATTTCCTCCTAATACTCTATTTCTCACATGCTGTATATAGCATTATCCAGGGATACAGGTAAGATACCAGTTAGCTGGAAGTCTATTTTGTTGATAACAAAGCTTATGCTCTCCAGACTGTATAAAAATCGGGTAACGAGCTTGCAAGTTCTGTTCCACTGCACTTCCATGAAACGATCTTGGTCTCCTGGCACATGCGAGCATGGGGAGAGGCAGCTTATCCATACGTAACTGCACTTGGTGCTAGTGGGCCACATGACGGGGATATGCTGCTGCGACCATATGTTGAAGTTCAAAATAGACTCTCCAGAGCAGAGGCATGCCAGGCACCTGAGGTCAGAATCATAGCACTGCAAAACAAAACATTCAAGTCTCTGACAGACCAAGATTTTTTTTTCCTCTTTTTAAAGCCCGTGATAAAACTTTCCATAACAGATTCCACTGGTTCATCACAGTTATTCATTACCAGGTAAATAACAATTGATTTCAATGTCCCCACACACGCACTGACTCAATAAACCATTTCTCCCCTGATGAGCTACAGCTGTCTCCAAGATAAATACCACCCAATTTTAAAACTCCATTAGATCACTTCTACTTCAGCATAACTACTGCAGTTTCTGTTCAGTGACATAAGTTAAGTCAATGGATGTCAGGAACTGCTTTGCTTATGTAGCTAAATGTGCGTGCTTTACTTTCCTCTATATTAGGTTTTATGGTCAATTTTAGTATCCATAATAATACTTAGCACATATAGGACACTTCACATTCACAAACATTAACTAATTAAGAAATAAGAAGGGGGAGCTACCAGAGCAGAGCTAAGCCAAGCCAGCCATTTCTCCTGTGAGCTGCATACCTATTGCTTGAAGTGTTAACATGCTTTTCCTGTTCCAGTCCAGACTTCACCTTAAAATACTTTAAGTTCTCAGTCTTAGAAGGCAGAGACAGCTCTTCTCGATGCCTTCCACACCCACCCAAACCTGGCAGCACCTCCCATCTAGTTAGAAACAATCCCTTCTATTCCTGTCAGGGAATAATATAAAAGGCGACGACCTGAGCACACACCCCACCCCCCCAAAGCAAAACCTCAAATCTTACTCTTTTTACCACATTATCAGCCATCTCCTTCTCTGTTTATTTAACCATCCCCTTCCTCAGATGCCATTCTAATCCCAACTTTCACACACCTCATCTTCCTGGGCATCTTGTGCCCAGCTCTCCAGTCCAGCACATGTTCTTGGTGTATTTCACTATCCAGCTGCCGCTACATTTTTAAAAATATTTATTTTAAAACCCCTTTTCTTCCTTATTCCATTCATCAGCACTAGCCGCCCATACTTCTGCCTGTGCACTCCACTTCCACTCTCTACCCCTCTTAAGCCCAAGAGCACTCACTGCATCAAATGGGGCATGGTTACATTCAGTGGCTCAGTATCCACAAAGGACAGGCTCCAGCCATTTGAAATCTCCATTTAAGCTCCCTACTGAGCTTGCAGGCTTTCAGAACCCAGGATACACTGAAACTTAGGTGGACACTGTGCTGTCAGTGATTGACTTATTTGTGTCAGTGCCTTGCACCAGGGGAATACTTCAAATGCGCAATCTGAGATGATCTTGCACCAAGCTGTGTGACATAACATGCCAAGGCAGAGGATTAAGGGTTCCCCTCACCATCCTGCATACACAGATGTAAAAAGCTCGCATAAGGTAGTTCCACAAGTTAAATTATTCAGCTGCTGACTCAGGAACTCGTTTGTGCAAGGAACCGCTATCAGCTAAAGAAGTCCTTATTATCCTGGAGATGAGAACACCTCTCACACTCTGTGTTATTTTTTCTAGACCAGGGAGCACCACGTCAGGCACAGCACCAGGCTGGCGCAGTCCTCCATGATGCGTAGCTTGCTCATGCTGGATCATCATGGATCAGCAGAACACTTTTGCTTCTCTGCTTCTTCTCCAACACTGGCATAAGCTCATTGCAACACATCCAGACAGGGCTACACTGAATGATAAGCTGGGTATGCTTTTGAAGCACTTTCCTGAGCAGTGGATAAACTGTAGGGTTTCCCCAGAGGTAAACAGGACAGACTATTTTTTAACAAGAAGTCAGAGTACAGACCATCCTTGGGTAAGCTGTCCAAATCATCCTGGCAGTGAGCGTGGTGGCACTACCAGAAAACAGAGGCTTGTACCTGCTACTTAGCATAAGAAAATGTACCTCTCGCCCACAGAAACATTTGGTTCTTACACTGTTTTTTATATGTAAATAGAAAAGCAATATGCAAAGAGAGGACAAGTACCATTACACTTATATTACTCATAGGAACACATAGGCAAGAAAAAAAAAAAAAAAAGAGGTAGCTTCCACAGATCATGGCATGGGACAAAGAAAATAGCAGCAACAGGGCTCAGGAAAGTAGAAAGCTTGGCTTGACACACTGTGGATGTAACTGCTTGCAAAGATTTGAAGTGTGCAAATACAAAGTCAAAAAATATCTTCAATAACTCAAATAGAAGAAAAGGATGAAATTAAGCATAGGAAATTGTAGTTTGAATGCCAAAGAGTATTTCTTTTAAGGGATTCTTTTTTGTTAATAAAATGTGATGGAAGACATTCAAGGCAACATGCTGGAAATACATTGCAAGGAGCAATGATGAACTGGCCACTGAATTTGTTCTGCTTCCGCCCCCCTTCTTTTTTTTTTTTTTTTTTTTTT
>NW_009260791.1:1039284-1100533 GCF_000687185.1 Egretta garzetta
GTGCCCATTTTTTTTTTTTTCTTCCCCCCCCCTTTTTTTTTTTTTTTTTTTTTTTTTTTAAAAGGCTTGCACATTTTTTCTTTCTTCACTTTCAGCATCAGACAGATGCCAGAATAGCACTTGGTATTAAGCAACAGCCTCACACTGGTACCTTTAGAAATGAGCTTCAAAGCCCTAATTAAGCCAATACATCTTTGGCAATGTCTATAACCCTTACATAGGCACAGCAGTGAGAATCATGCAATCATGCAATCTAAACAGGAAAACAGATGGTCTTAAATAAAATAAAAACTTTGCCTGCAATTTGTTTTCCAACATTGTGCAAGGTCTCCAACTTGATAAAAAAAACAGGGAGGAGCAATACTGAAGAGACCTTTGCACTCCTCGGTTTATTTTTGGTTCATAAGCGAAAATGTAACAGCAAAGATACAAATTCAAAAGAGTCCAAGAACACATTAGTCTATGCCACAGAACTGGGATGCAGTTTAGTAAAACAGGAAAAGCTCTCTGAGGACAGCAAGGCTCTGATTTTCATTAGTGCATTCCATTTTCAGCAAGATGCAAGCAGTGGCAGTTATGAGACGGGAGCACCATGGGCCTCTGCAGGGGGGCCACTGTCTCAGCTTGAAGCACACCAGCAAGGATGGACATGTCAGCAGTCATGTTGCTTGAGGTCAGGATTGAAGCAAACTTCTACAGTTTGTCTAATAAGCTCATGTTTGAACTCTCAAAGAATGCTTCAGATCCTAGACCCGCTGAGCTAAATCATACCAGAACCGTAAGAGACGCCGAGTGCAACAACTGAGCTTTTCAGCAAAGCCAAGCACACGGATCCACATATGTGCAGACGGATGCTTTGTGGTGAGGTACACTTGGCAACGTGGAACAGTGTGGGGGTTATGGGGAGGAAGAAAACGCCAGTGAGAGCTCATAGGCACTGGTAAGTTATCTACCCCACGACACAGCTTCCAAACAAATTTCATCAGCACATCATTACTAAACTCCATTGATTTGGAAAAGAAAACAATTAATGCCAAAGCCAACATCTGTGACATCTTTAAATATGATACTGCAAACCACAGGAGTGTAACTTAATAGTCAAGCATTTTATAACCCTGCAAGTTTTATTCAAGCACTACAGGAGAAGCCTTTCAAATTTGAGCAAAAGTCATCCAGTGCACAGGCTGGTACTGTGATGTGCACCTGGGCTGCTGCTATAGGAGTTGTCACACTAATGTGAATAAACACATACCAACTGCGATGTCTCAGGAGGATGCATGCTGTAAAAACTGCTAGTAACAACCAATTTGTTCAATGCATGAAAGAACTGGAATCTGCACACCAAGTGCAAATGAGACCAACAGTTAATTGCATTTGTTCACCCTCGGCCTGCATAACAGTTGGTCTCCTCAATAACATGCAACTCCTGTCCAGCTTTACCTTCCCCAGCTCAACCAACTCTCCCTGACCAGTTAACAATGAGGCATCTTAGTTGTGTCATCAAATCTGAAGCTGATGGAATCTAATATTAACCACCAACTGGCTCTGTTAGGTGCTGTCAGCACTTTAGCTATAGCAGCATCCAAACAACTGGGTCTGAACAAATTCAGTGCTGCTTCTCAGAGGACAAGCAGCTGTGCATCGCCTTCTTTCAGGCACCTACTGTCCATTTATCTCCTTTTAAAAAAATCTGGAAAACCATTTAAGTTATGTCAAATTTAACTGCCCAGTTTCATAACCTGGATGGATGCTTTTCAAAGGCTAGAATAAATCCTAGGGAGCTCCACATGATCAGAACGGTGGTGATGCCAAACAGCAAAGTTAACTAGGTGAGGTGCATCCAAGCAAATCCAAATCTCCCTTTAAACACCGTGGGAATATCTGCAGAGTATCTTTAGAGCTCTGAAAACACTACTAGGACATCAAAGAAGGGGACAAAATAACCAAACTTTATCTTTCACCTGGCAGGCCTGCTGAGGTAGAAGGAAGGGAGAGCAGGCTTGCATAATGTGTCATCTAAGTCTGGTAACCAAAACCTAAAAGTAAAGTACTCTCCCCAAGATGTCCAGAAATAACAAGCACTCCTTTGACATCTTTTGCAAGGAAGGAAGATAAATAAAAGGGATCCAGGGACAGACATGAAATGCGTTTGCTCTGCACATTTTCTCCTCACTTTTGGGAGTCATTCCTCTTCAAAAGAAAAAGAAAAAGAGATTCAGGGGAGCATGCCACAAGGCAGAAAGAAGTCTACCATTAAGATAACATATGGAAGTCTGTCTTCACAGTTAGTCATCCTAAATTTGTGGGTAGCTTGAAGCCTTTGCTTCAGTTATTGCCATTGAGGAGGAGGAAGGAAGAAGGAATCCATGCAAGGAAGAAAGATGGTACACAGCTCTGTGTGTTACTTTTATTACTGCTCAGGAACATAAGTACCAGAACCAGGCTTCTGGTTATTGTATCAGAAACCACAACAACCGGAGAGAATGAGACATAACACAGGATCGCTAAAAGCCTGGAGCAGCCTTTACTGTTCAGCATACCAGGCCCCAGGACTTGGACCTCGAACAACCAGAGAGCAGCTGCTGTGAGAGGTGGGAAGCTGCCCTGGCAGCTGTTTCAACCACCAAACCAGGACTGTAACCTTACCCCAGGAGAAGAACCATCGGGTAAATACACACGGTAGTGAGTGGTGAGGAGGGTTTCCTCACCTGCTTCTTTCCTACTTTCAAATAAGTATACTGTTGAGGGAGGAAGTTAGCTACCTACACAGGAGAAACTTAACCCAAAGCAAGATTGTCAAACTCTGCAATCCCAAGCCAGGCTATATGGAAGCCTATGCAGTGCAGTGGATAGTTTGCAATGGTCTCCTGGAAGCTACAAGGGATAGTTTATACCAATTTAGATCACCTCTATATTCAGGATGACAAAACTCATCTCACATGTGGGCCCATCTCTACCACATTTTAAATAAAAGGAGAAATCTATTTGTGGAGGAGTAAAACCACGGTTTATGGCCTCCAGCCAACAAGGACGCCCAGCTCTACACCAGATGAGGATTTGACATGACTTGGGTTCCAGCTTCTATCCTGGCAAGGGGTGATGCACAAAGGCCACTCACACCAGGCATCTCTTCAGGCAGCAAGCTGCCTGCTCTATCATTCCTCCCACATTCGCCCCCACACCCTTCCTCAGTTCATATACACAAAAGCAGCAGGCTACCTCATACTTAATGTGCAGGAGATGGGGGAATTTCACCTGTGGGTCTGTGACCAGCTCAGCTTTTCCACAGTCTTTCACAGCAGCTTGTAAGGCAACGGATGGCAGCCCTAGAAAATTAGGGTGGATAAACTGGAGCTAGAGGTTTGAACAACAAGTGATAGGAATGGGTTCAAACAAAGCAAACAAACTTACAGCAGAGAGTAATTACACATTTGGAACTGAACCAAGTGCTTGCCACCCTAACATCCAGCTAGCCCACCTTCTGCTGGGGCTAGGAAACATCTCTTGCTACTCAGAAACTTACGGTCTTTCCACAGTCAAGACAAGGTGTCACTCTGATGTAGCCCTTGTTTTAAGGACTAGGTTAATGCTAAGCGACCCACTGATCTTGTCTCTTTTGAATGGGTAATGCAGAGGTCATAAACTTACTTGAATTATTTTTCAGTAGAAAGATTCACAATGAAAACTTCCAAGTTCTGCCAAGTGTTTGCCAGTTCACCAATCTATACATTACTTGCATGTGTTCAGCAGAAGCTCGGCTGGGATTAGTCTGTGGTCTGCTTTCAGACTGATTCCTGCAACATTCACCATGCATTACTGCTATGATTCATCAAGGGATACCATTTATTTTCTTATTGACTTTATGCAGGACTTTTTCTGCTTACAAATTATCTATGAATATCCTTAGTTCTCTGAATACTGTCTATTATTCTCTGCCCATTTAGTGGCTCATAAGTATTCACAAGTAGATTAAAAACCTGAATATTAAGTAGTGTTAAAAAAGTACAAGTGTTTTGTTCCTGTAGTCAGAGCATGTTGCTTCTTGAAAGACATTTTAAGTTCTCCCTTGCACAAATGTGATACTCAAACACATCATCAGTAACTTTAAAGCAAGGCTGGGGTACCTTTTCCTGCTCAGCATTCATTTCAAACATGATCCTTTTGGAATTCCAGGATGCAAATAAATTCTCATAGTTTCAGGGGGATTCTCATATTATAACCCTATAGAGGGGCGATATGTTGTGAGCCACAAGTTTTTCCATCCTTACCTTTGGGATTAGGAAAACTATAGATAGGCCAGGAAATTATTTTTATACATTTCTGTCAACCTGTACACTTTAGCTGATCTCAGAAGACAAGTTACACAAAACTCAGCCAGTCTCCCAATAAAAATATATATACATACTCATACCAGCTATTCTAACCATAGAGACCTCAACTTTAGACAGACTGTTCCTTTTACACTGACCACAGATTACATCATTTTAGATGTCTCACCACAGGCTTGAATCCAAGCTAAAGAAAGCTTCTTTTACATATTCCTAAAGGGTCAGGAGACAGATGTTGGGAGTCAGAGCAAGCTTTCAAGACCATTTCCACAAAAAAAACCCAAAAAAACCCCACCACACCCAAGTAATTTTATGAAGCAACTTTAAAGCTAAATGAAACTGATAAAATAACAACTTTATTTCTATCCCACTCAAAACAAAACTACTACTGACCCCAGTTCATGAGCACAGAAATACACTCTTGATCTGATCCTGGGCAGTGGGCACTGTGTAAACTACACAGTAAGGCACTGGATCTCAGACAAATGATGACAGAATTTGCACAGAATTTCAGTTGAGAGACCTCTTTAGTCATGTTTTCTTCATTCCCAACCTTGTGACCTCAGGACACAGCACTTTTTCTTTTTTTAAATGTAAAAGAAGAAAACAAACCTTACAGCTGTTTCATCTCTGGCATTTACACAGAGCTGTCATTTGCAGACAAACTACACCTGCACATACCAGGCTCAAAAAACCTTTGCTTAGAATTCACTAAGAAGGCATTTCAACAGTGCAAGCTACCCATTCCTCTTTTGAAACAGTATGAAACTCATGGCTTTCAATGGCAGGGAGGCAGCTACACCAGAACACCAAAGCAGATGGGTTCATCTGCAGGTATTGCTTTTACTTTGCCAGAGAGACCCCACCACAAACACACTGAAAATAAGTTTTGCTTTTCAAGTGTGTCCTAGTGATGGCAATACAAAAATAATTTAGGACCAACCATGTAATTATGTGCATTTATTTCAACCTTCCATTACTGGAGATAACAAGATGAATAGTAAAATGTGAACTTTAACAATCCTGTAATTATAGTCACTGAACCGTATGTTATTGAAAGAATTGTGCAAAACCCAGATGCAAAACAATCAACGGGGTATGTAAATAGAAATGAAACAGTAAAATAATCAAGTGATGAAGAAGTAATGTGCAGCACTAAATAGCTTCTCAGCATCTCTTGCTACAATGCTTAACAAATACTTGGGGGGGTTTTCTCCCCTCAGTTTGTCACCCTTTCCACTACCATAAATTGTTCAGAGCTTATTGCTGTAAGTGGCCCAGCAGAAAACACCCCAATAGCTGCTGGCAACAATTGCCTGTAAGCAGAATTACGGAAATACTGTGGAGTCTTCTGGGGACTCAGTTTACACAGACAAGAAAAACTTGAAGTTATTAGAGTTGATGAGAGTCAGCACCAGTTCTTCGCAGACCGCGGGAACCGGGCTGAGCCCATGAGAAGCAGCCATTGCCTGACTTACAGAAGCTGAGCTCACACCAGCTGGGCAGTCAGCCCACCCCAGGGGTAGACAGGCACCAAAGGCAGACTACTATTGTCCAGAGGCAAGTTACCTGGCATTGAGGTTTCCCTTCATACACAGCACAGCCACCTATTTTACACAGATTAACTTGTAACTCATTTTCTTTATGATAAGTAGAGGTGAGGAGGAAAGGACAGGTCATTCATCTTTTCTCCCCCAGAACAGCTATTTTGTGACATATGAGTATCTGTATTTCAAGTAGCCTGAAGCTATTTTTGCCTATAGAAAAAGAAACATTCAACCTGGATTTTAACACTCCTAATGCATCTTAGCCTCCTGGGACTGGCCTCTACTCCATTTAACCTATTACTTGACTTTTGGTTTTGATGGCACAGACAGAGGTGAATGAACTCTTTAATCCCAAGTGTGTTTCTCCCCTCTTCATATACACTTATCTCAAGGAAGGAAAGCAAGAAACTGAGGTAACATCTAACACTGCAGTCAGAACCCTGCCCTAGCATTCAAAACACAAGCTTATTCCAATATTCAGCCATTTAGTCAAGTTACATCAGATCAGCAAAGACAAGCAGTCACTTAGGGCATGGGATACGCAAGGTTAGAAACACATCATAGCCTTCCTACCCCAGGAAGCAAGAACACAATGCCATCCTCTCTAAAGGTTTAGGAGGAGAGTTTAAAAAAAGGAAAAAAAAAAAAAAAATCCATGTTAGCCTAGACGCTAGTCAGTGCCAGCAGCCCAGCATTAATTACAGAACCTTCTTTGCAGGTTAGCCATCACAGCTTGCAGTGCCCATGGCACCTAGGAAAGCCTTCTTTTACACAGCTCTCCACACCTAGAGTGCTCTGCCTGTAGCAGCTCATGATACCAAGCTACCATACAGCACCCATATTCTTATCCTTGCCCTCTGAGAAGAAAAGCATTTTATTCCATCATTCCTCTCCTAATGTTATAACTGGCCAGGCTTAGCTTAATAGTCTTTTTATCCTTCACAGGCCTTTTTGCTAGGACCATCCCTAATCGAGGTTTTAGTTCAATGCTATAGCCCAAAGAAGAGACAACTAGGCAGCCCAACCTCAGATTTTCCAGATCTCAGAAGCCACTATACTATGTTTCACCACCATCATTTCTCCTCTTCTAAAAGGCAGAAAACCCCAAACTGCCTTCTCTCCTTAAGTTTCCTGCCTTAAATATCTAAGCCTTCTTACCACTCACCAATATCCCCAAGTATCTCTCCGGCTTCACAGTCCAGATCTTCACCCTGCTAAACAGGTCAATGGTTTTCCCATCTGCCCAGGCTGCCCTATTCTACAGCATCCAGATTCAGCTGGCCACTGAG
Source organism: Egretta garzetta (assembly GCF_000687185.1). Classification (NCBI taxonomy): domain Eukaryota; kingdom Metazoa; phylum Chordata; class Aves; order Pelecaniformes; family Ardeidae; genus Egretta; species Egretta garzetta. The sequence continues at coordinate 1,046,449 of NW_009260791.1, forward strand.
TCCCAGCTGGGGGAAATAATGAAGCTGCTCCTTAGCCTTTAACAGGCTGCAGCTGTGATCTTTTCCTCCCAAATGCTGAACAACTTCAAGGCATTTTCTGAGTAGGGCCAGAAAGTTTATATAAATGAAGTACATTAAAAGTTATATCTGCTGCATTTTACATCATTATTGCTTGGTGGTTTTTGCTGGGATATAACACTTATTTTCTGCAGGCAGTCACACAGTTCTACACATGACAGATCATTACAGCGTACCATCGAGACTCTTTCAGAGTGAGCAGGGAACAGCACTGAGGTCTTCTTGGCAATTTGTTTCACCAGGTTTTGGCAAGACTTAAGGAAACTTTTCATTCTACATGTTGTAAGTGTTTTTTAACAACTAGAAATCTGTCCTTGTTTGTCAGGTCTCAAAACTTTTGTTGATATTAAAAATACACAGCCATCAGTGAGATACGTGCCCAGGAGATCTCTGTCAAAACAAAATTCCAGTGAAAAATAGAAGTAATTTTTATTTGCCCTCCTCCTGCATTTCCTACCAGTTAATTACTCATCACTTGTTAATTCCACAGCATCTAATGAACATATCCTCTGTGCCTCCACCTAACAATGCTCCACTTAGAAGTCAAAGACCACCAATTGTCCTTTTTTTCCCCACCCATGGCACCTTTACACTCACTTAGCCCAACTGCCACTGAAGGAGCAATCTTGACTTCACAAGAGTTGACAGAGACCAAATTCCTTCCACCTCCCATTAAAAGGTTTGAACACATCTGTTTGATTAGAACTACCATTAATGCTGGCAGAAGAGAGACTCAGACCTGAATCATTAAATGGAAAGGAACATAGGGAGCCCGACTCCTACCCCTCTCCCCAGGTAGTTTGACGTATACAAAATTGTACTCAGCTTTTAAACAGAGGGCAAACTCTGAACTGCTTAGACCTTTTTCCCCAGATTCAGTAAAACTAAAGGATAAATGCAAACTCTGTGTAAGACTAAAAGATCACAAATACAACTTCACTGCAACAGTCTGACTCTAAAATGTTATCTATAAATAGTAACTAATTCACAGGCCTGCCTCTGCCTTTAATCCTGGAGCAGACACAGTATCAGTTACCTCTTTTATATACTTGAATACATACTTTATCCATAGTTGGTGCAGTAAGACATCATTCCTGGTATTTTCTTGCCTCAAACACAGGAAGGGAGTTGATTTTCCATGACATCAAAGAGCCCAGAGCTGACCCTTTGTTATTTAGAGACTGAAAGTAGATACATTAAGTGAACAGCATGGGAAGAGGCTCTCTCCCCATGATCCTTCCTAACCCTTCTCCCACCTGCTTAAGAATGCAATTTTTACTTCCCCAGGAACAAAACTAACACAGAAGCAATAAACCCTTCCCAGATTTCTTCAGCCAAGGTTGATAAGCATCCCAGTTCCTGGTGTCTTCATGTTATTTTACATGGAGGTAGCATTGATAGTCCCACCCGGGAAAGACTTGCTTCCCTTCTGCGCAATTTGTTCAGCTGTAAAGTAGGATGCAAACAATTCTGGAGCTTAAACTAGGAAACGTGAAGTTATGATCAAATGAACCCTAAAGGATACAGTTAAGCCAATAGAGCAAAGTCAGAGGAAGACGATGAGGAAAGATCAAACAACCATGATGTATATTAAGAAGCCAAGGTATTTCTAGTGGATTTCTTTAGTCTTTATCAAGTTCTGAGAACTTCCAAGTTCTCAAAAATTTAAGATGGTACCAAAAAAACTGGATATGCTTCCTGACATCTTTTGTGCTTCTCTTTTGATCACAATAGCAGCAGACCCCTTGTATAAATTACACTTTGTTAGTAATTCTAGTAGCAAATATGATTTAATACTTCATTTGTCCCACCCAGTAGGAACACAACAGACATGAACTACTGCATAGCCAGGGGTTTGCAAACTAATTAACACCTTTATTGTCGGACTAAGCTACGATGAGTTGCAAAGTACATCTCTAAGAAGGAAGAAAAAGGGAAAAAAACACCTATGCATGGAGGGAGAAAAGAAAAAGATTAAATAAGTGGGGTGGGGGAAACAGCACAGCAAGTGTTTTACAAATCTGTGCTAAAATCATTGCTTAGTTGGCTGGGTGAGAGGAGGTTAAGAAAAAGGCAAAACCTGTTTCTGAGCTCCTGTTTACTTCAGCAGATAAACAAGTTTGGATTAAAGGGGGAAAAAAACTGAGATGTCAGCATACTTCAAAAGCAGAACATTTTACTCAGTACACTTTCCATTAGCTGCACTGCTCCTAGCTGTTGCTGTCTCTCTCTTGCTCTCTCTAATATTTTCCTCACTGATTTAGCTTACAATGGTGTCAATGGCAAAATTGAAGTTACTGATAAAAGCATCATGGAATCAGTGTAATTTATATCTTTTTTTTTTTTTCCTTTCTCCCTCCATACCTCTTCTTTCTAATCTGTCCTTATATGGCAGAAGGAAAAACAAACTATAGAAATTAATTTGGGTGGTCTGGATACCAGAGAGGAAAAAAAACCCAGATATTAAATTTTGTATCTATAAAGAAAATCTGAGGCCAGATTCCTTTTTGGTATAAAAAGCCACTCAAGTGGGTAAACTAAACAGGCCTAGACCATCAAAGAATCTAAACGCAGTCTTTAAGATTATGATTGCCGAAAGCTGTTCATCTTCATCTTTCTTTCTGCTTTTACCAACCCTCCTTTTTTTCCATGTACCCTTTTGTGTGTTGTCACCGATCAGGAACAAACACTGGAGAGACATCATAATGGTCTTCAAGTGCCTGAACGCTGCTGTGAAGAAAGGAATAAGCCACTCTCCTCATCCAGGGTGGATAAGGCAAGAAATAACAGACTTAAGCTGCAGCAAAGGAGATCCACATTAGATATAGGGAAATGCTTTCCCCTACTTAAAATACTGGAGCCCTGGCATAGAATGCCTGGGGAGGTTGTTGAGTCTCTGTCACTGGAAGTCTCTACAAACAGCCCGGATCACCAACTGTCCAGAATGACACAGGTATAATTTATCCTGCCTTGAGGCAGGACAGATGAGATGATTTCTTAAGGCTTCTTATCTTGAGAATCCATGATTTTTTAAGTTAAAAAGGTCTGGACTGGATCTGGTAGGTACTCAGAAAACAGGTCATCTGAGAAATTAGCTGTGCAGTGATTTCTGGGAGTTCTCACCGCATTAATCAATAATTAGCCAATGTCCCCACTAGGCACTGCACTACCAAAAGTGTCAATGACTCAGTAAAAAAGGACTTTTCTCTTTTTATACTATTCCTTCACTGATGGCACAGTGCTGCTGGCATGGTCCCCTTTTGAATGAGACATAAACCAAAAATTCTTTTGATTTTAGTTTATTTAGGTTGTTTCCTAGATCCCAACTCTACGTTTCAGTCCCAACTACATCCCAGTGTTGAGACTATCTGTCTGTGGTTTATCACCTTGGTAAGTCAGATCTCAATTAGTTTCAGTGGGTGTTTCAGCAGGCATACTGGACAGAGATCTTAATCTAAACAGTGCTTTGAGGTGGCCAGGAAATGCAGAGTTGATCAGCAGTACATGCTGAGGGTGCAGCCCCAGCTCCAGCAAAACCAGGTAGCTCGATAACTTCACATGGAAGTGAAAACAAGGCAGATACAAATCCATTAGGCAGAGAAAAGACAGAGACAGACATCTGGCTGCATTTGCCTTTCTGGTTTTGTCACAGTTGCCAGACTTAGGTTTTAAAGTCATGTAAGGCATAACCCTGAAAACTTTACCCAACCAGTTAAATTTTGCATGCAGCAACTGCTGATCAAAAAGCCCTAATGAAAGTTGAACAAGGCAAGATAACACAAAAAGTTTTTAAGAACAGGAAATCGCTTTGCTTGCTTGGAGGCTATGCGTTTCTACTACATTAAGAACACCCCAATAACATCTTGAAGCATCTCCTGGACCAGCAAAAGGAGTTGATTCTCACCTCGGTGTGATCTTTCCTATCTGCCTGGGTACACTCAGTTCATTTCTACAAGCAACCCTTCCAGATAATGATACAAACAACAAAAAATCTTCTCTTTGGGTTTGGAAGGCAGATCATCCTAAACACCACAGAATCAAAATACCCCAACACAAGCAGATCAACAGCGCCACAGACAAGAATTTCTACAGAAAAATCTCTAGAAACAGTTGAAAAAACATTTTAAGAGTCCAGTATAGTCCTTTCTTCATTTATTGTCATAGAGCATAACCTAATTTTGCATAGTCAGGTATGTACAAAGTATTCTAGAGGTTATATGTCATTTAGCTTTTGCTGAGTTCTAGCTAAAAGGCATCCAGCAAGAGAGAAAATAGAGTTTCTTGTGGTCCTTAGCCACCTTCATTAAACACAAGTGCAGCTGCTGACCAGGCACGGCTAACCAGAATAGTACTGAGCGCTTTGGCTCTAACACCGCCGTTGTGACTACAGGACCAAAACTGCTCTCTTGAGCTGTACTGCTGATAAACATATATACAATATTATTCACACCAAGCATACAAGAATGCCACATACCACATGAAAAGCAAAATAAAAGCAGTCATTGGTTAGGAGTCATCTTCTGGTCATTGGGTAGGAGTCGTCTTCTGCTTAGACCAGTACCCAGAAAGATTATCTCCTGCCTGCATAAGAGATATACAGATGAAAAATCTGTGTGAGAAGGGAGTCAGAGGCAGTCCTGCATCAGAGGACTTCAGCAGATGGACTGTTATCAGAGAGACTGGGGATCTCTCAGTGTCCCACTGAGATTAAGCTTTCCAGAAGCCTCGGACAATATTAACAGTGCTGCAAGCTACTACTGCAGGGTAGGGTCATCAGTAAGATCCATAGGAGTTGAGGAGCATCAGGAAGAGCAAGGCAGGGAGAGAGTTGAATAAACATGACAAATCTATGGCAGTTTTCCACTCACATTTACAAAAACTGCATAGGTGGCACGTGAGAGAAGAAAGAAATCACCAAAGAGAAGGAAAGAATGAGGTCCGATGGGAGAAGACAGCCCAACACAACCCTACAGGAACTGGAGCAAATGTAAGGCACCAAGTGGAGACACTAGAGAAAAGAAAGGTAGGAATTTTATATTGCTTTTGATTTGCAGAAGTTGACACACTGTTAAGATTATTTAAAGTATTTTTTCCAAAGCAGTGAAAAATAGCAACATACAGATATTTTGCTTCCAGCAGCAAAGAAGTTGTAAGTGCCCGGGCCTGAACAGGCACATTACTGGGTATCCATCCTTCATTGTGCCTTTACTGGTGCATTCATCAAGCTGCAGACCTGTGCATCTCTCACTATAAATCACTCTGGATACAGGGAGAACCTCATTCTTGCTTATACTAAGGCCACATCACTTGTTCAATGTAAAGGATCCTTAAGCAGGTATTTTTTCAAGCACTTCTGTATTACTCTGTATGTCTTTTACACAATCATTGCTTTGTAAAAAGGTCTTGGAATAAATGAGAATCATGTTTCTAGGTTATAATCAATTATTGTTCTGTATTTTTTACTGTGGATGTTATTTCATTTCATTACTGCCCTGTTTGCCAGTGATGTCTATTGCCAATGACTGCAGTGAGAACATCACGTTAATTTTATTTTCACCCTGGACTCAACGGAAGCCTTTTTCACTGACAACATAAGGAAAATTCAAAAGTCTGGCCAGAGCAACTTCCCCTCCTCTTGTTTACAGAACATAAGATGTATCTATATAAGGTGCCCATACACAGTCATGATGGGTATAATAGATAAATCCAGATGTATGTACTATACACAGGATAGCAATATACCAATTAACTAGAATTAGATGAATAAATTGCCAGGCTCTGCAAATAAAACCTACCGGTTAGAATACAAACTGCATAGCTATTTGCATTTGCTTGTAGTATGCTCTCAGGAAAGTACTAATCACCTCTTCAAATCCTTACACTTCATCAGAAAACATCATAAATTACCCTTCTTGTATCTCATATGTGGGAACACATCTTACAATATACTGTGATTATACCAACCACGAGTCAGAAATCTACAGTTCCAGAATCTACTCTGGGCCCCCACTGATGATAACAGTGCAGGACTTAGTGAACTTAACACCATTTTCAGGACTCAGAGATACAGACATAAACTTTGAGAACAAGATGTAGCTCCACACTTTGTCATTCAAATTTCTCCCATTTCCACAAAACCGCTGCACAGTTCCATCCCACAGCAAATATTTCCAAATTTACCTTGCTGAACTGTCTGAAGTATGGAGTATATTTTTGCCTGGATGGTCCACAATTATGGAGAAAAAGATATGAAAACAGAAGAGAAAGAAAAAGGAAAAATAAATGAGCATGGATGAGAAGAAAAGGGAAAATGCCAGTGATGGTGTGAGAAGAGTGAAAAATGGACAGAGGAATAAGGAAACATGTCAAAGCAAGTCTGCAAGAAAAAAAATAAGAGAGGTAAGGAAGGAGAAAAGATAATACATGCTTACTACAAGATGATATATAAGAGAAGACATATGATTGCCATTAGAATCCCCCATTCTGACTGTTGACAACTCACTACAACACAGCACCTCAAGTATCCATTATTCTTTTCAATTTGCTAAAGAGTAGATGTTGAGATGAGGGATGCTGAAATATAATATCAACATTTCCCTACCCCCATGGAGCCCACTATCAGCACAGATAAACCTGTGCCAGGATACCTTCCTTATCAGAATATGGGTAACAAACATTTTAAGATCACGTTAGATTGAAAAGATTGCCCATGTTGCAGCTCCCTTACGGCAACCAGAAGAGCAGCACAAACATATGTGGGAATCAAAACACCTTCTTTGCCTCTTAATAGTTGGGTACTAATTATGTAGTGGGAATCAGTGTTAAAAGGATGATTTCTCCTTGCTGACCTATGCCTGCTAAGATGCTGAGCTACAGGTTTAAACACCAGCAGTCTGGCCCAATCTTATCCCTTTTTATACTCTACGAATAGAAAGACGGGTTTGTGCAAATTTTGGTAATCAAGCCTTCTGAGGCCTGCAAATTGTATCTAATGAGAAGTGCATTCTTGTTTGCTCCTAGGAGAATAAAAAAACCTGCTGTTGACAGCAAGAGATCTAATCTATGGCCAACATTTCCACACTGAAGGAAACATGGTTAATTACAGAGTTTTATTTGTTTGTGAAAAATTCTAGGGGAGCAATAAAAGGAAAATTAACGATCATTAGCAAAAAAAGTTCTCGATAGTGAGCTCTATCTGGCTATGAAATTGTCTCTCAGGAAAATGCTAGATGCTTTAGTCTCTTGGTCATTTTAACTGGAATGGATTAAAATCCTGTAGAAAGTAATGGCACTCAGCACAATTCACTGACAGCTTCAGAAATATCTCTTAAAGTCTCTTGAAGAGCTACAGCCTTCAAAGTAGGGTTCTACCAATGGTCTTAAAATCCCTAGAGAAAGATTGTAATTCTGAATTCACAATAAACAATACACAGGACTTTTCCATATGGGAAGTACCATATGAAATCATCATTCACACCACACATACTCACACACCACACTTGACATAGCCTATTAGGTCTTTCTTATCTCTAATTTACACACAATATTCGTGGGGCTTTTTATTCTTATATTTCAGGTTAATTATCTGAAATACCATTTATTGACTTATCCCAATGCTTAATAGTTATGAATTCGGGATAATTTTGAGAAATTTGAGTATCGTTTTCTGTAAATGACTACTTTGATTTGCTAGTGAATTCCAGTAATTATCTTTATTTCTTGTATTATATTTTTATTAAATGATTTTAATTCTTTGTTAATTCCTTGATTTTTTTTCTCCCATGGTTAATGTAAGTAGCCAACAAGGAACTAGGATATCTTTATTATCAACTTATTGTTTGTTCCCTGGGGCAAGTCCCATTATTTCCATGAGCTGCGCTTTCACCTACTTGCACAATGCTGGCTGACATATTTCAAAGAAAACTGATAGGTTTATTTACTATAAGGCTGTCAGAAGGGTTAGATGTATAACAAAATTCAGGAGCTGAATTGCAGATTAGAACCTCTGACTAGGTCCTCATTCCTCATCAGTTCATTTTAATAATTTAAATTTATTCCCATTCCAATCAGGAAAATGCTCCATTCTAAATACCACATCGGTGGGTGTGTTGAAAAAGCAGAGCAACAGATACAGACGGATTGATGTTGTGGGCAGGATTTCTTCAAGTATCACTCCTCATAAAGTGGATAATTCCTCTTTCTATACATCCAAACCTCAAGGGACTGCACATAGCAAGGGCATCTCAGAGACTGTAGTGCTCCTTGATACAACTTCTTGGCACGACCTTCCTACTCATTCTTGTACCTTCAAATACACAAGACGATATTAGTGGTGGGAAAACAGTGTAAATTATTGTTGGCCAAATAAGCATTAAATTTGCACAAAGACTTTCTGTTTTATAATTCAATCTTTTCACAACTCAAAATCCCATTTCCCTATTATCTTCCCCAATAATTCCTGGGAGAAATAGCAGACCCAACCATCTTGCTACAATTCTTCTGCCCATCTTTTAACTATTTCATGCTTTTCTGATTATGAAAATCAGGAGACTTTCACCACAGCATGACTTGCTAGACACTAGCTGCTGGCAGATTTGATGAGTGATGATTTAAAATTTAAGAGTGATGGATGGTCAGCACGAGAGATGTAAGTACACTTTTTGACCTGTCTCTTGAGAGATACTTTCCTGCTCTCATCAGTTGTAGAATCACACTTTATACTGTTACTTCAATTATAAATAATTAGTGCTTAATCAATGTTGTCATAAGCGGTCAAGCAAGTATCACGGAGTATACTGAAGTTCATTGGATGATAGGTTTTAATAGGCATGGCTCATAATCACAATAAAATATCTTCCCCTGATGTGTTGTGACTAACAGCAATACTTCCTCATGATGCTTATTCGTCACATATGAACTCTCTGTAAACCATTTACCATTTATTATAAATGAGACTAGGTAAAAACCAAAGAACATGCAAAGGCCCTGGCCCTGAAGAGACAAGAACGTTTTGTGCTCAGCAGGCAGTCAGCTGGATGCTCTCGCACAGAAACACACATCGCCTCACCTCTCCTTCGACTTGAAACAGGAAGACCGTTTACAAAATCCTGTTGATTCTAACTAGAACATTAGATACTGTCTGCGACCCCTATAGGGTCGGACAACTTTCAGAGTCTGATGAAATGGTTGTGTGCATCTGCTCTCTTACTAGTCAGTCCCTTTTACACTCTGCAAGAATAACAACACTTTTGGTTTCCCTGAAGGTGACTTCCACCCACAGGAGGAATGCCAAGATGCTTAATATCTATATACTCCAGCTTAGTAAGGTTAGAATGTAAAAATTTCATGCAATAGAATAGCTGTGCCAGTGTCACATATGGGCAAGATACTCTGTAAAAGAATGCAAGCACTTGGCATTTTCACTTACAGAAATGGATCAAAAGACTACACAAGTTTCTCCACATGATTCTACCACTGAGGCTAATATTATAAAAGAGTTATTCCTTAAAAATACGCAGTTATTTAACTGTAGGTAACAAATAAAGGCATCGCACTAAACATGCGCTAGAATTCTATGGAATCCTTGTTTTCTTAATCTTTTCATTTCCTTCCCCCCCTATCTCAAATATTAACTAGTGATTTCTTATTTCCTACAGGGATTTGGAGAAATGCCATTTCATTTCCCTGCATTCCTTCCATTTTTCTAGGATGATTTATAGTTGAAAGAATATTTTTTACATGAGAGCGCAAGTACTGTCATCTGATTAGGAAAAAAGAAGGGCTTAGTCCACACATGGAAGGGGAGAAGATTCAAATGCTAGACTATTCCTGTCTTCTGTAAAAATAAGTATAGCTTCCATTACACTACATGCATTAGTAAAAAGTGAAGGCTGGCATTGCCAGAAGTCCAGCTGTTCTAGAAAACATCTAAGGCTTTCAAATCCTTGCACCATCATCTTGGAAGAAATGAGACAGAATAGAGCTGGTGAAGCTCTAGGAAACTCTCCTTCTTCTTCCTTTAACCTAGGCAAAAGCCTACAGTTGTGTGCCAACAAGGAAAAAGGGGAAAAAACCCTACCAAGGTCCAGTTCAGTCTCTGCTATGGCATAATGCAAAGTCCTCTGAAATCCAAAAGTCTTGAATGAGGGCATTGAGATGTAGATAAGCTTTTCTAAACTGCATCATGGAACCCGCAGCAGTCTCTGCCATGACGGACTGGAGTTTGCACGTATCGATATGTGAGCTGGGGTCTCTATCAGTGCCCATCAGGTGTGCACAGAGGTGTGCTTCAGGTACACCTCTGAGCAACAGAGGGTAATCACCGGTGCTTGAAATCGGCTGCCTTTTACTGATAAGCTGTACATCGAACTGCATGTATCTCAAACACATATACTAGTGCTTTCTGCAGGGGGGAAAATGATCCTACAAGTCCACCTCAGAAAGAAACAACCTAACTGGAGAAGTTACAGAAAAGGGCAAAATGAGGAAAGTTTATGTGCAAAGAGAAATTAAACTTACTAAGATTCTTCAACATGGAAGACAGGATTCAAAAGATTGACACACAATGCCATGAAAGGCACAGAGAAGATGAATAGGGAACAATTAGTCACTATTTCACAGTAAGGAAGAGACACCAGATCAGGAAGCCAAAGCTTGACGAAAAAATAAGAGGAAAGGCTTTTTCCACGTAATTTGTAACTACAGTTGTGATACCCATTTTGCAGGATACCACAAGTATAAACAGACTGAAAATGTCATTAGACCAATTCACAGAAGAAAATTCCACTGATGATTTAAACTCAAAGATGTAAATAAAACCTCTGACATCATAGGAAGATTTTTGGGGCCATGGGAATGTATTTCAGGAAAAGGATAACTATATTTCTGCACTAGTTTTATAATTTTTCTTATTATTATAATATTTTAATTTTTATTTTGACATCTGACCATGACTGGGTATGATCAGGAGCATCTAGCTGTGTGTTGGAGCCAATTAACACTGACAAAGACTCTCCTTTAGCTCATGTAGCAGATGAATGTGCTTTCTGGAGCAGAAGCTCTTCCACTGTAACTTTAATGCTACTGTGAACTTTCCAGTGACCATCGTGTGGTTTATACTTCAGTATAAAGCAGAATCTGAAATACTTAGAGAACCACAGTTTTGGAAAGTGTGCGTTAAAATACAGTAAAAATCCCACATTGTCAATGTCAGACCACATCAGAATTTTGACTTTATTCTGCACTTGTGGACCGACACAGTTCCACTCACCATAGTTTTAAGAGTTTATAAGAGTTAAGAGTAAAGGACTACAGTGTGTCATAGTGTAAGATAATGTATTTTTTCATGCAAGGCCCTTGCTATAATGCTGACAGTATATTATTAATACAAAAGCAAAGTCATCTTCATAAAAAGCTAAAAAGAAAATAATTTGTGGCACAAAGCAGAAATGCCCTAGTTGTGGTCTGTAGAGCACAAAGGGTACACGAGACATTTCTTGGCTGTCTGGGAAGAATGGTTTCATCAAAGTTCTCCCTCAGTCTCCTTATTCCCAATGACAGAATTGCATTAAAAAGAAGGATACAAATGTACACATTCCTAATCTCTCTTTTCCTTGCAAGCCATTGATATTGCTGTTGCCAGGATGTTGTGGTTTGAGAATCAGTGAAGAGATGTCCCAAAGGATAATGAATCTTTAAAATGTTTTGGAATCCCTGTCATAAATTATATATATAACAGCATGTGAAATAACATGACTAAAACCTAAAAGGCACAGTTCAGGCGTTATCAGCTCAGCTGGATTCAAAGTTAAACCTTTAGACCTAAATAACTCAAACCGAGCTCCAGATCTGAACATAACTTCCTCTATACAATTCAAACAAGTTAATTAATTTTTAACATAGGCACTTTCACTGCTGTGTGAAAGGGACTATCCAGTACAAGGTTCATCCATGCCAAGATAAACACTCTAAAGAATATGGCTTACATCATCTTCTAAGTACCCTCCCAATAACCACACCTTTCAAACCCTGCTGCCATGCGACTCATATCCAGTGTTGCTTTTGTACACCAAGATAAATAGTGAGTAGCTCTTGCATAAACAAACAAGCTACAGATTAATAAATTTGTAGATAACTATGTACACGCATAATTGCTGTACATTTGGTAAAGTTTCAGCACACCCATTCAACGTGAGGAATTCAGGTATGTAAAGCAAACCACATCTGTACGAGTCAGTATGGCACTGAAAGAGCCTCTCAGGTTCATTACCTTACCCAAGGAGCCCAAGTTATGAATCCAACTCTGAGTTAAAATACCACACTTTGTTAGTACAAAACCAGGCATCATGGAGTTCCACTCAAAGATATACAGATAGTTAACAGTCAGCAGGTCAAAAAAATTGGAATGTAATTGTGTTTCCTTTCTTTAGTGTCATTCAGTCATCCCACATGCAGCTATCAGAGGCAGCGGGGTTTGGCAGGGGCCTGTGCGATCAGGACCTACACGGCATAATGGCCATATTGATAGCGTCTCAGGACAGCAGTCACTGCGCATAACTCACAGATACCAGCATCCTTTCTCTCCGTTCCACAGTTTGTACAACTGCCTGCCTCTAGGAGGTTTTTACTGGCATGGTCAGCTATTTTTTTCAGGTGGTGATTAGCAGTGTTTATAATACCCTTCAAAATATTCAGTTGCAGGAACTGCAGAGATTGCAAAGGGAAAATTAAATGCAAAGAGAACAGAGAACTCACAATCTCCTACAGCCTATTAAAAAGTGGTTCCATGCATAAGCAAATAAATAATAATGTGTTCACATAAATATAATGGATTTCTTTTCTCCATCTATGGTTCTTTCCCTCCTGCAATTATTTCTGAGTGAAGTGAAATTGTAAATAGCTTTACCCACTAAATTATCTTGAGAAAATTATTTCAGAAGTGCCACAGTGCAGCTTGGGGGCTTTTCCTGATCACTCAGTGCTCAGATGATTAGCTTGGAGCAAATTTTTGCAACTATGCTCACCAGGGCAAAAACACATTGTGAGGAATGATGAAAGCAGAACGTAAGTCACATTTGATTTTCAGCAGCAAAAGGTATTGGACTAGGACTGCAGAGATGCTGAAGGCCACAACAGAAGTGCTTACAGGAGCTGGGGTTGTGAACTGGAACAGTCAAAGCTGCAGTTGTCCATAATGGACAAGCTAATCTACAAACTTCAGCTCAGGATGAAGATGCCAGGCCTGGACTGTGTGGAAGCCAAGAGGAGCAGTGAGTGCTGTGTGTCAGAAATGAAGCACACTGGAAATTCTGCCAAGCAAACCCAGGCTGAGACTGTACAGACGAGCGAACAGCCCTGGCAGAGCCATACAGCACCCCTGCACGGTGCCTGGATCTAGCCAGCAATGCTCAACCTTTCCACTCACAAAAAGACAACAGCAAATCCATCAGTTTTACAACTTCTTCAGAGAGCCTCAAGGCCATTTATCTTTCCAACTAAAGCATCAAGGAAACTGAGTGGTTAGCTACCTAGTTTGAACTAGTTCCTTCCAGAAAATGGTAGAGGGTACAGAAAAGCCTTTGAAACGCCCATATAAAACACACTCCTGTGGCTAACCTAATCTTCCACTCCATTACCAATGGTCCTCCATGGAAATGCAACAGTGAAACTGTTCTGACAGGAGAAATATGCTGCCTTGGGCCAAAGGTGATTCTTTCACCCAGCAGATTTCAATCAGTTCTCCCACTTTCTGTGAGAAGCTTACACCTCAAAAGAACTCAGCAGCCAGATAAAATCTGCTATGTAGTCAATATCTTGATTTTTTTCATAACAAAGGGAATAATTTGCACAATGCATCACTTTGAAGAAAAGTCATCATAAACCATTTCACAGAAGGCAACATATGTTATTATTTATAATGCATTTCATTAAGATTTAACTTTACTTTTTCTTTAGACCAAGAAGTAGTTTTGATTTTCCTAAGGTCCCAATCATTTCAGTCTGGAAAGTACAACAATCTCCACTTCGAAAATCAAGCAGGTGCTTCCACACAAGGCATACAAGCTGTGAAATATATTGAAAATCACCCACAAGCACAATAAAGTGTTTCTGAAAATCTGTAAACATTATGTGCCAAAGATATGATCTGCAGCTGGAATGCAAGACCAGAGTTCTTGTGAGTGGGGTGAATGACCTCAGGCCACTTCAGCAATGGCTTTCATATCTTAAGGATTTTCTCTTTCTACACTTGTATGTATGTTAGCAATGATGCCTCTACATCATATATACACTACAGTATGGCAAGATAAGAGTCAGAAGAGGTTATTCATAAGGAGCACACACAACCTGGGGTCCACCAAGCTCCACATCACCTGAGAACAGAGTGTGAACATCCAAGGAAGAGGCAGAGAATGTGTGTGTGGAGGAAAGAGTTTAACCTTGATTCTCGCCATCTTCAGAGTTATTCAGCTCACTCTGTTAACAGGAAAGGGTGTCTGGATGGCTACTCAAAGTGCTGTTAGGAAATGACTGGTGCCATTCTGCTCACTACTTCTCTCCTTCACATACGTGCAATACAGTCATGCTGCAGTGTGATCTCTGCCCATTAGCTGATTTATCCAATGTACACAAATAGTTTGTTTAGGAGGCTCAATTACTTAAATCATAGCAAATCAAAAATAGTTGCCCATTGGAAAAAAAGTAGCCACTGATGCAAAAAGAGGTGTTGGTCTCATTCCTTCAACTGGATGTGGTCACAAGGCAATAGCTTACTAAATACAACCCTCGCTGCACATCCTAGCAACTGCTTGAAGGAGATTGTTAGTTGTAGGTGAGGTTTACCTTGAGAGCCAGCCAGCCTCTCAGATTGACTTTGGCTGGTTCTAACTCGAGCAACAAGTGAGATTCTGTTCCAGTGGGCACCTGATTCCTGCAAGTTCTCTGTGACTGAAGAATTATCCACATCTATGTATAGCCCTAGGTATCATGATGGAAAGCAATAAATGTAAGAAAACCATAAGTAGCCTTTTTCATCTCCTACTTCGATAGAAGAATTAGCAAGCGGTAAGATTCACTAGGCAGACAGAGTGTTTCTGTGAGAAATAGATAGTATAAGTGCATGTGTTAAAATGGATTTTTAAATGCATGTTGGCCTGAGGGAAACAGCTTTGCTCACATCTTTGTAAACAGCTATTCACTCTCTCCCTGCCTCTTGAAGTAGATGTTCATTGAACTGTGAGGGGGAAAAATACCTAAGTCCGGGATGTGTTAAAGATCTGCAGCCTCATCAAAAGGTTTAGGTACATCTTTTGTCAGTATGATGGGTACAGCTCATCTCAGCTTACAGTAAATTAAAGCTGATCCCAGCAGCTGAGACACACTGTGTCAAAGAACTAGGTGTGCAGCAGAGCAGAAGATACAATTGGAATAGCCATCATCAACAACATTTCATCAGCTAACAAATGATTCCTCTGATCTCCATCCTCATTGCTATTTTATTCAAAAGCATCATCTACTGAGGAATATCATTAGATGTCCTCTTGGATTTGATATTTCATACTCTAACTTGAACTTTACTTTTTGATCCACGAACATGTTGTAGTAAGAGGGACAAAACTACCAGAGAGCTATGAGCATCTCATCTGCTACAGTACCTTCCTCTGTCAATTAGTAATGAATCAATGACACAGAGTGACAGCAGGAGCACAATTCATTCACTTTTAGCTGGTCTCTAATTAGCACAAAACCAGAACAGTAAATATGCAACCATCTCTACATCAAAACAATACATTCCCATAGGCAAACAGGGTGAAGGTGCTTCAGGACACTAAAGACATCCCCCTAAAAACCTCCTGACAGGAAGACAAAGAGAGAGAACTCACTGCTGCTTTTGATATTTTTGTGTAAATGATCAACCACCTTCTCTATTAAAAACATGCCTGATTTTCCATCTGAATGTCTCTAGATTCAGTTTTTAGTTACTGGTTTTGGTTATATATTCCTCTGGAGATTAAAGATCCCATTAGTGCTTGGTATTGTCTTCCTTTGAACACACTTTTATACTGCTACCAGGTCACCTCAATTTTCCTTTACTAAGGTATCTTTGAAAAGTGATGGAGCTGTGTTGCAGATGATACACCTGGGGACACTTCCAGGCAGTTATTTTATTCTGTACCTACTTTTTTCTCCGAGATTTCAGATGCTGCAAGAGTTGTGTATGCAGACTCTGCATGTGAACTAAGCAGGAATTTACTGAAAGTATGGACCTACAGAACTGCAGGACTGCACTGCCCTTTCAAAATAGGTAAGGGTTTTACCTTACGTTTTCACCTGATCCCACTTCAGGAAATGGTATTCTTCCCTTCAAATTATTTTTCTAGGTTCAACAAAATACTGTATTTTTACTCTGTATCTTCATTCTTGCTGTGTACTTTCAATAGCTGCAATATTGTACCCTAGAAGTGGGTACCTGTGCCTATGGTTTGAAAGGTGCATCCTGAACATTGGGAGTTATTAGACATTACTGGAGCTTTTTAATGAGGAAAAGGAAAGTGGTATGAAATTAGTTAACTTTTAATACAACATAAATGTCTGCTAAGAAAATGACTGAAAATAAAAAGTTCAGGTTTTATTTTTGACCTTGAGATCGCAATTTGCATGTTTTCCAGAGCCACTGTAGCAATCTGAAACCACACATGCTTTGCATTTAGCCATGCCAGCAATGATGAATCTGGCTAACAGAGGGAATACTTAAAGCTGTCAGTTTGCATTAAGGCTGTATTTGCCCTTCAAAATGCTGATGATAATCACGACTCATTCAAAGAGTCAATAGCTCCTTTAAAAAAAAAAAAAAAATCAAAAGGAGCAGCAAGTCTGATTTTTATTTATCACAAAGTATCTTCCACTTCACCTTCTCCATTCAGATGAAGGTAGTAGCACCATAGTTAGGAACCTATGGTTTGAATATACATGGAACACAATAACAGTGTAGCGAGTCCTAAACAAGTACAATATTGCATTCCAAGACCTTTAAGCACAGGCTTAAAGTTAAGCATGTGCTTCCTTAGTGGAGAAGAAAGATCTCTTGAATACCACCACCATTTTCAGAATAAAGTTTTCTTCTTCAAACCACCCTAAACTTTTTCCCATCCAGTCTGCATGGCTGCAGTAATTGGGATTCCACAACCTCCGCTCCTCCCCATCCCAAACCAGTCCACATCAGAACACATCTTCTGTTTTGGTTCCTCTCACAGAAGAAAAGGGAGTGGAGGAAAATACAAAGGTAGCTGCAGAGGTGTTTTCACTTCACATATAGCAAAAGGCTGAGAGTGCAATTTTGTTTAAAATGTTTGCAGCATTAAGGACCAGTAATTTAGCAAGAACTGATTTTTTTTTTTTGTACTTTGGAAACTATTTGCTTTAAGAATGTGTGGGTGGTGTGGAGATGTCTTGACTAACGTGATTTGCAATACAACTTGATCAAATTGCAGTGACATCAGTACTGGTACAGAGTGCTAGACTGTCACCCCCAGAATACAAAGTCCACAGAACAGATACAGCTTGGATTATAAAGAAGAGATTTCTAGTGATTCCTGCAAATGTGTTACATTGGGAGAGATATGTTCCAGAAAGGGGACAGTTTCCTTCAGTTTTTCAGCTGAAGCTGTCATTAAGGATGTCAGCAAACTATTTGTGTGCTTTTTGAAGGGGGCTAGCTGCTTGTCTACAGCAAAATAAAATTCTTTCCACTAGAAACTGGAAAAAGTCAGCCAACACAAAATAAACGACCGCTTGGCAACTCTCTATCACTATGGAGGTGGACTGGCACTACCTCCTTTCTTCTGCCATCTCCAGTAGTCCTTTCTTGTGCTTTGACTACCAGCAGAACCTGCTGAGCACACACGGTACAGGCAAATAATGAATTGAGAGGATAGTAATTATCTCCATGTGGAAACTAAGGCACCTATATACATCAGGTTACCAGGTCGAAAATTACATCTATTAAGCCAAATAAATTACTTGTGTACTGTACTTGAGGTAATCCATAAAGTAATTTACTTCTTCTCCCTTTATGCCAATCTGTGTTAATTTAGATAATGATAATTGATGATTTGCCACATCAAATGATTGAAATAAATCCATGAATTTTTATCCTATCAATCGGCCCTTCTCAATTAAAGAAAGAACAGCATTAATCATTGTAAGTCAAGCTTCCCTAAGAGCTTCTCTACCTACCACTCAACTGATAAGAGGGATCAAGAGGTCACCGTCTGAAACCTACCTGGAGCTCTCAATAGAGCTGTTACCACTATTGTACCAACTGATAACACAGTCTGTATGATTTCATTCCAGCCTGCACACTGCAAACATATCTCACTAATACAATAACCTTGGCTTATTTCCATATGGTGGGTAATTGCCCTGTACTAAGTGATAAATTAAAAAGATTAACCAAAGTACTAACTACAATAAAAGCAGCTATTTTAAGAATTTCAGCTCTATATTATCTTCTCTTTATTGAAATTGAACTTAAAAATCCTCCCTCTGCTTCAACTAATGATAAAACATTAGATAAAGATAGGTTTCTTTAGTCTCTATTGGTTGACAAATAACAATTTATCCTCTAATTATGCAGCCGAAATAGCATTTTCCTTGAGGACTGCAATTCCACACTTGCATACAGGTCTTAGCCTGCCTAAGTGAAGGACTGTCCCCACAGCAGTAGTTGTCAGACTCCTGCAGGTTAGAGGACAGAGAAGCTGTCAGCATGTCAACACAGACAGAAAAAATTCCCAGTGTCACGTGGAAAGAGAAGAAAAACAACAGACCACAAAGGCCCCATAAACACTCCGGGAGTTTATAGAGCTTTTGCCATTATCTATAAGCCTTTGGAAGTATATTGAAAAGCTATAATTAAACAATAATAAAAACTCCTTCAGTTAATCAGCAACTCATTAAATCCTCTTCAAGCAATCTGTCCCCTCTGCATCACTCCCTAAATAAACAACACACGTTGATGGTCAACAGATTCAGGCTCTTCTGGTCCTGGAAGGTGGAGAGAATTCCAAAACTGCATTTGAAACCCAAACCTTGCACCACCAGCCACCTAGCCAGGCACTTTCACACCCCAGTTGCCCCCTACCTGTAGGTTGTAAAGTCCCCCATTGCAATTCAGAGCTTGGGAAAGACAGAAAGTGAGAGAAACATAAAGCTATGCTCTTTGCAGGAAGGGGGCTTTAGAGGGAGGCTATACAGTTGCATCTCTCCAAAATCAAAAAAGTAGATTCATAACATGCTGTCTTGATAAACATTGCAATGAACATTGTCCCTTGCTACCATTCATGGAATCATA
This sequence comes from Egretta garzetta, assembly GCF_000687185.1. Classification (NCBI taxonomy): domain Eukaryota; kingdom Metazoa; phylum Chordata; class Aves; order Pelecaniformes; family Ardeidae; genus Egretta; species Egretta garzetta. The sequence goes on from NW_009260791.1 coordinate 1,065,875, forward strand.
AGCTGAAAATGAAGATAAATGCTCTCCTCCTGGGTTGGCACAGCCTGGGAGTACTGGGAAAGGTTTTATGTTCATCACAAGAAGCCCTTAGCATCACACTGTAGCTTTCCCTCTTCGTATACAAAAGTGGCACAAATGGCTTTCTGCCTGATTTGTATTTATTCTGCCAAACTCAGACTACGTCTGTACAAAAAGACATAACTATGTCTTACTCCTCTGTGTTCTCAAAGCTGGCTTAAAATGAACCAGCTGCAGATCCACAGCTACATTACTGTGGTGCCATGCCCAGGCTAACACGTCCTCCCACACAACAGGTCTCATTATCTGGGTTGCAGTGCCAGGCTATCACAACTCTGTAACTTCTGGACTTGATCTTATTCATGTCTGAACAACTTCAAATTCAGGCAGAGTGATCTCATATCTTTCTCCATCTGTCCATTCTGTCCACACCAGCTCTGTCTGAAACAGTATTTTCAAGCTCCATCTTAAAAACAGGGTTTTGACTCTGTTCGCTTGCCTGCCTCTCTTTGGAAATTGTCCAAAAAACCCACCACTGTAAGGGTTAGGAATCTTCTTATCCCCAAACTCCATTTATCCATCACAAATTTATATTCTTTTCTTCTTAGGTAAAATTTGCCTTTCTGAGTTGAAAGAGCCCTTGTCCTCCTCAGGGCTTAACTAATTGGTGTAGTTACAGGGAATAATCACCTCCCCTCCTAGACTTTGCTCTACAGAGCTAAATAAATCAAAGTCTTACAATAATTTTCTGTGAAGGACTTTCCATTCCTCAACAACCTAGAAGCTCTTCTCTTTATCTGCTCCAGAAGAAATTAATCTTTCTTGAACAGGAGGGACCAAAACCAGTTGCATTTTCTAAAAGAATCTTCACCAGCATTGTACACCATACTGCTAATGATTCCTTATTTCTACCAGAGACACGACAGATCTGATGATATATCCTGGGATACAATTTGATACGTCCATCACATTTTCATGTTTGCTCAGAACCTTTTGTTTCATAAAACTGCGTTTTAAATCTCAGAAGAGTGTGTTCATGCACAACATTTCTGATCTGTTTTAGTTCCAAGCAAAGACAAACTTAATCAGAAAAAGTTCAGATCTACATCTAGGCACAAATACCTTGGAATCCGAGTATGTTCAAACACTGTCTTTAATTGGATCTATCTTTTTTTTTTGGTGCAAACAAACTAACAAAAAAACCTGTTCCTACTGGGCTTCTGACATTTTCACTTGTCAAATCTACATTGATGCAAAAATTCAAAGCAATTGAATAGCACAACCGCACCAAACGTTTGCCAAACCAGTTTCTAAACCCAGTTCTTTTCTGGAAACAGCCAAACAGTCAAGAAAAGGAGAATGTTCTCCATCTCTCTGGACTGGTTTACCCATTCTTAATCACTCTGATGCTTTCTGAGTAAATCAAATACAAGAGCATTTTGTTCTCAGAACCCCCTTTGTGCCTTTTGCAATCCTGCTACAATGCATGAGATACTGCAAAACCAATGTGGTTTGCCAGCCAGGATCTGACACCAGCCTTGGTCTCTCTTTTCTCTAGCGGCTCTTGAAATTCAACAAGATGATTCAAGTGCCACGGGAGGGAGGGAATAGCGGTTCCATCCAAACCGCGTTCCAGATAATTGCTGAAGAACCCACAACAAATGACACCAAATAATCTCTTCATTACAAGTTTTAACCAGCTCATCTCTGGAACATGATTAAGTTCAATCTTTATTAAACAGACCCTGCCAGGTTTGGCATACTTTGTACGGTCTTTTTTCCTCTGAATGTCTTAAGACATTTCCTCTGCTGTGGAATTGAATTTGATTTTGAGCCAGGTTTTCAGCCAAGGTAAATCTGTGCAGCTCTGCTGAAGTCAATTTAGACCACCTGAAGAGCTTTCCTTCAGCAGATTTTTTTTTTTTTATCCCAGTTGTTTAAGACAGAAAACAAACTCTTTATACTATTTATTTTTGTATTTTAGGTTAAACCCAGGATACTAGCAGCAAACTAGGTAAGTTAAATCAAGCTTCTTTCCTGACAACTTGGTTGCATTTGGAAAAACTAAAGGAAAAACGTAGGTATTAAAAAACAAGGCCTGGTTACAAATTCCTTATTAGTAGTTAAAATGCTCTGTTAAAAAATGCCAAGATTTCATTTTCAAATTCAATTTTCAAATTCAGCATCAATTAAACCTTTTTTTCCTCCCAAATAGAATGGGAGAAGTGTTCGGGAATAGGAGTCCTGCTTTGTCAGATCAAGATGGGCCAAGTGATGTATATGTATGTGGTTAGGGACATGGTGCAGCTTGTTGCATAGTAATTTAGGGAAGCCAACTGCTGTTTTCAGTTCCATCAATGACATGCTTCATAACTCTGAATAAATTCCTTTATTTCTTGTGCCTCAATTTACCTGTCTACAAGATGACAATAATTATTCAGACTTCACATGACACTTTGAAAATCAGAAATGAAAAATGCAATCTAAATGCTAGGTATTAACATGTGATTTTTTTTTTCCACGTAAAATGTAGGACAGTTCTTAATGGTTGAAAAAAAAAAATTAACTGAAATTTTGGAGATTATATTTTCACAGTATTCCTATAAGATTTTAATGCAGATCCTCCCCAAGTCTCCTTTCAGCTCTGCTGTATTTTGCAGAGGTATCTTCTGTATTGCTTTGTCTTTGCTTAGATGGGCAGTATTTTTTTCAGAATGAGAGATTTTCCAGGTGTTCTGTACATTAACAAATGGCCTTTGTAGCAATCCAATATAATTTCAGCTATATTAATTCGATCTACTTGTTATCCTTGAAACAGTTTTTGACTTTGCAGAAACCAGCGTTTGCATCTAATGTAACAAGTACTGTAAATTGCCTTTAAGTGCTTAAAAATTATCTCCAGACTGTATCTGGCATCCATTTGTCACATAAAGGCAGCAAGTATAAGGTTTTTATGAGCAACATCCAACATTTGTATCTGAAAGCTGGTGAAGAACTGCCAAATGGCGACGAATTTTGTTTGAATCTAACCTAAGCAAGATTTGAAATAGAAGAAAGTGAAAAATCTTGTAGCCAATTAATGCTCCTAGCAAGCTAGACAATTCCTTTCACAAGTATGGCACGGCATATCTCCTTTAATTGCTCGATAATTTTATCTACAATTTGGAGTATATATATATATCACACTTAGATGATAAGCCTCTAGTTCTTATCAAATTAGTTTATGGCACATTACAATCCCACCACATTAAGGTCAGACCAGAGTTTTTCTATAACACAGTGAACTAACTAAACAGACACGTACCTGCATCGTGTGTCTGCAGGCCTGAAGTCTGAACCCCTGAATGCTTAAACTGGGGGACCATTTACTGAAGTAAAAGAACAATGTCAGAATAATCCTAATGCTTCCTACCGCTAAGTACAGGTGCCATTAGTCTCATTTTCTAACTGTAAAACCACAGTAGTTAATTTTAAGCACTTACAACTAAACTAAATAATTACTCAAAAATCTGATTTGCAAGACACATGAACTGTAGCTCCCACTGAAGACAATCATGGTCAAAGGTGTTCAGGCTCAGATCATTAATGGCATTAAGGCACGTAATATCTAAATAGGTGCTAGAAGCCACTGCACATATGAAATGAATGAGGAGGCAGGCTCCCTTCCTCACCTTCAAACTTCATACTCTTTCTACCCTGCCATGATCTCAATAATCTCTATGACATTTGAGACATGCATAGGAAAGCCTCCTAGTCCTTTTTTAAGGGTCTACTAAGGTATGTTTCTCTAGATTAGAATGAAAATGTTTTCTGTATATGGTTCTCACTGTCACTATCTCTCTCCTAAATTCAGCTTGTTTCTTATTGTTGGTTCTCACTAACTTTCTTCAAAAGGAATTCAGGACAGAATTTGATCTCCAACTTTCCCATGCAAAATAATTCGGAGACATGAGGTATTGCACTGTTTGGCTTTTAGAGGATTTCCTTTTGTTAAAAGGCACCGAAAATCCTTTGAAATAAAAAGATCTTTTCCTTCACCTTAAATTTGACATGGCAAGTAAAGATCTTAATTTGCGGGTAAGCAAAGCAGGAGGTAAGACTCTCTCTGGTTCATTGAATGAATTTCAAGTAATCACATCAGAAGCCTGTATAGAAGCAGAATTAACCAGGAATAGTTCTTTAGACAAACCTGAAACTAAGCAATTATTTGAAAAATTGGCCCAAACTCTCTTGCATTTATGCCAGTTTCACTGTGACACAAATTCACTAGCTTCTCTAGCACTACTTTCAGATCACAGCCATAATGAGACAAGAACCAAACCCCATCTTCTTACTCCCCGCTCATGAGCAACACAAATTCAGCCTGGGGTTTATGAAATCACTTCCGTGCCACATATCCCTCCATTCTTCCTCTGCCTCATTTGCTGAACAAATGAAAAAAATCACTTTCCGTGAAAAAGCAGCAGTAATGAAATTATAGCTGTGAAGGTAACCTTAGCCCACGCCGACTCCAGTACACAGCAGACTGCTAGCTGCTGTCCCAGAGGGCTGCACTCTGCGGTGGCCCAGTAGCAACTCTCATTAACTTTGGCTTCCTACAGGACTGGGACACCATTCTGTCTCACCTAGGCCTTCCTTGCATGTGTCTGGGGCTGCTTTTCTCCCTCTGCTATTGGGTATTGAACTGATGATGACATGTCATTCAATATTAAATAAGGTCACATGCAGTTTTATCCTTATAATTAGTCTTTTTAATAAGAAAGTAAGATGTAAAAAGGAAAATAAAATTCTCTCCCAATGCTCCAGTGCAATCTTTAACCAAGCAATGCATAGTATAAGGTTGTACACTGTATAAAATAATGCTGTCTACATCATGCTTCAAGGATAAAGCTGGAAAATAGTAATGAGAATAAGGAATCAAGAGGCTTGGCTCAGTCAGGGTTTTTGGTTTCTGTTGCCAGTTACAAAAGAATGTGCTGACTGATTAGCAAGAAGACACAGACTGGGGATTGGGGACTCTGTTTTCAGTGTCCCTCCTTCTCCATCATGTTGTCTCTGTGCTGCTGGTAAAAGGGATAACAATACTTCCCTCTCCTCCCCAGGAATGTCAAGAGGATCATGTAGCCCCAGAGCTGCAGCCAAAAGGCTACACTGCACTTCTTCACCCACTCTCCCCCCAGCTTCCAAAAGCACTGAAGCACAAATATGCCGAGCTCTAAACCCCATCCTTTCCTGAAAACTGAGTGTAGGGAATGCAGGGAAGGGTCCCTGACATGTCCTGTTTATACAGGTTTCAGCATACAAAATGAACGAATGAACTCCTGGAGACGGGCTCTGGGAACCATTCCCCAGATCTGCAAGGACGTAGACAGAAGGATGAGCTAGGCACAGCAGAGAGGGTGCAAACGCGTATTGCAATCAAAGACAGGGGCAGGCTTGAGTCAAGTCCTGCTCTGGATGTCAGACTCCCACCAGAGTCCGGAGAGACTGCTTTTCAGAACTGAGAACCAGCTCCGAGAGGGGACAAATAACAGCAGCGATACCGGGAGCGGGGAGCTGAGGTGACTGTTTGCTCTTTTCTCAGGACCAGGAGGGAAAAGAACAAAACAGGAATGAAGGATTTTACCAGGGAGGAGAGAGGACAATGTAGGCAGCAAACAACCATCTGCTACAAAACGACCTGAAAGGCAAGATAGAAGAAAAAAATCCTACAAAAAGGTACTACACTGTCAGCAAGCAAGGACTGCTGCGGAGGGGAACAGCAAACAGCTTTATTCTTAATGCCCAGGGATTTTAAATTTGAGAGAGTTTAAGCAGGTATGTGATACTGGTGCAGGACTGGAATATCATGTCCAGTTCACACTAAACACGTGTGAGTCTTAATACTGCCTTCCTTATCTTGATACTATTTATGATAGGAACTCTCTAAGAAAGATATCCAACACGCATGGCATACTTACGGTCCCCATCCTAAAGCCAAAACAGGACAGGCTTCTGCTCAGGGGTGGCATTCCCCTCTAAGAGCAGCCTGCATTAGAGATCTGGCATACCACAGCACCACACTGTCACTCCCACACCATTCGTCCCTCCAGTCATTATGAGAAAAACAGTAATGCATGGTAAATGGCAAAGGGCTAAAGGGCGAAATCTTCCTCAGTGCTGTCAGGCAATGATTAGGGTATTACGTACTCAGCTTCCCTCCTTGAAATGTCTCTGTCTATCTTTGGGAGTCCAATAAACCACACCATACCCTAAAGGATTTTTAACTTCCTCTACACACTGCCTCTTTTTGCTAAGCCAGCCAAATGTGGGGTTGGCCTGTTTTCAGCATGTGACAGTCCAAATTCGGACATAACTGGCCAAGTTCAAGTGAGGTATATGCCACACTTTGCAAAGAAGATGATGGTTAGAACTTAAGGAAACGTAAGTCAAGTCATTTTAAATAAAAGAAATGGGGTAAGACACAACCTATGCTGTAGAAGTAAAAGAAAAAAAAAAAGAAGATTATTTTGTGCATATCTTGGAAGAAGTCTGGGACACATTCACAATGGCATGATATTCCTCAAGGGTGTTTTCTTAAAGGATATGCAGACTGGCACTAGCCACAAAGCAGCAGGCTGAGAAGGACTGTGGGAGGGAGCAATAGAAATTTGGAACAAGAAAGGACGATGGTCTAAAGCAGTCATGTGCTAGAAGGCTGAAAATAAATCAGCTCACAAAACTAGCATAGGCTGTTATGCAACGGTGCATGAGATGCACAAGCACCCTCAGATCTGGTCATCAGTATCAGCAGCAAAGGCAGGAAAGAACCTTTAGGCATCATATGCGGCATCCGATATACAATTGTTTTCTGTGTGTTACCTTAGGAGGAGATTGGAAAGACAAATGTCTCTTATTTATTTATTTAAATTGTATAAAGAAAGCCTATCTGTAAAGGAATGAAGTGCAATTTCACTACTCTTGACCATAATTACTTAATTTCCTTGAGCTTTTTCAGATGTGGTCAAGAGGCTCCTGACTCTTTCCTACCTATTGGCTGATACATTGCACTGCAACTCTACTACTGTTTTCAAAAGTATGGTAGGATTCAGTCTCAAAATGTATCTATTTACGCTTACTGTCTCCTACAACCAGCAAGCTACGCTCACGGCAGACAAAGTTCTGTGGTGTACTGCATTCGCCCTCTTGTTCTCCCCACAAAATCTCTCCTCAGCAACACTGTGAGAACCTCTTTGACCACATACACTTCTCTTGCAGAAAAAAAATCCATTCACGTCCATCATGTGTTTCTTTCCCTGACATATTTTCCTTTTGCATAGTTTGTCAGGTTTTTCTCTGTCTCTAGCTGTCATTCAGACTTCAGAAAGCTGCTGAGACTGAGATGGGAACACGGAAACGTACTTCACCTAAGTTTAGATCCAAAACTGGCACAAAGGGCACAAGAAGAGACCAAACAGAGTTTCACTACTAAGGCTGCTGGTCTTCTACTGATCCAGGGCAGGAGCAAGTGAAATCGAATCGTATCTGCCAACAGTTCAGGACCCTTCTGACATGAGTTTTGTGGATGTGGATCCAATTTTCAGGGACGTGATCAATGCAGCAAAACCAACAAACACACACTGCTATCATACAAGCACCCTAAAAGCAAGGAGCAATAGTCTTTTGGGGATACCTAAACAGTGAATACAAACAATGACTGTGTAACAGAGGTTCTCTTTCTGGCCATAGAAGTGAGCTCTCCAAGTCAGCGTAAACATATGTGGGGAGCTTAAACTATGACGACCGTATAAATAGGCTGTAAATAAAAAGAGGAAGCTAGCAGACAGGCTGTCAATTCAGTATTGTACCCATAGTCAATCAATTAAATTAAACAGCAGTTCAGCACTTTACCCAGGTACACCAACACACGACATATATCCAAACTAACGTGCCCGTATTAAAATTCCTCTGAAGGCTCTAGCTAAAGGGCTAGCTTCCTTTTAGCTGGAGCCAAAGGTATGATGAGAAAATGTACAGGTTTTTTTATTACCAATTATGAGGGTATTCATGCAGAGCTGCTTAAATATTATCTTCTAAAACTGATAAAGGGCAATGTAAGGGGGAGTTCTTTAGAGAGCAGGAGACCAGACAATTAAAGCTCTTAATTACAAGGCAATACCCAAGAACTTCAAGACCATACCTAGACCAAATTCTGTCCTTTATACCAATATTCATCCCCCTACCATACACCTCTTTAAAAAAGAAGTCTACACATCATAATTCTCATTCATGTTTTTAAAGAATTTTAAGAACATTTCATGCACCAGTTAGTTCAAAGATACTGTGATACATTAAAAGTTCAAAGCTGCAGCTTCTCTCTTTCCTTTTATACATCATTTTAAGAAGTAAAAGTTAAGAGAAGAAAAAGTTGTGTGCAAGTTAATATGCCTCTTCTCCTAAGGTTTGTGCTTGTTGCTCTTACCCCAAGACCATTGTAGAAAATTCTCTAACACAGAGGAGAAGAAACAATACATACTGTACTGATGGTGGTGAAACACAGACAGACAGATCCCATGTTTGAAAGAGTACGGGAAAATACAAACCAAGAAAATACAAACCAAGAATGTTATGTCCACAGAGGAGCAGAGGTCAAGCACCCCCAGCCACCTGCAGCTGCTCCCAGTTAGCTACCATCTGTATCTAGGCAGCATCAGAGCGGGTGTGCTACCAGTGCTGAGACAGAACACGAGCAGGTGGTGCAGTACTACCTCTAATTCATCATCCTAACCAGTGACATATAAAAAGCAGTGAAACATAAAGTGCTATTAGACCTGAAAAGCTGCCATAATTGCAACAGCGCTGCTAACTAACCGTTCAGCCCCATGTTCTGAGTAATTAGGGCAATGGTTTATGACCAGCACTTGGTGGCATTAGCAAAATGTAACAGGAGATTGAGCATGACGGGTAGGTTGGTAAAGAGGAGGAGGAGGAGCTGTAAATTACAGCTTCAAGGAATCACCTGTTAAAAATCACATGTTGTCCTTTATCAAAAAAACAAAACAAAACAAAACAAAACAAAACAACTTAAGCATATCCAATGGGTAAGGAGAGGGGATTCAAGACAATGGCAAGATGCTGGTCTTTTGCAAGAATATTTTTTGACTTTTTTTTTTTCTTCTTCTTCTCCATTTCACATACAGCTTATGCGATTTTGCTCTGACAGGTCAGCAGGAGAAAGAAAAGTCTAGCAGACAGGCTTTTGCAAGATAAATTCTGTGTGCTTAAATGATTTGAGAAACATGTTAGCTTGCTTCCCGTTAGGATGAAAAGGCTGATGCTGTAAGTCACCTACACTGCAGCCCTGTAAGCAGCAGGAGAGACAGGGGGAATTCGGCTGATGCAAGGAAAGAAATACCATGGAGGGAGGAGAAGCCTTTGCTTCATGCCCTCAAATGCTAGACTTATCACAGTGAAGATTCTGCAGAAGATGCAAGAGATGGAGATGCACCATTTATTTTTTTTTAGGGCCATGAAGAAATCTACTCTGAACTCCAGCACAATTCAACCTAACTTCCTTGTTTTAATTCCTACTTGAAGTCCAATAGCTGTGTCTGAACTAGAATATTCCTTTTAAAAAAAAAAAAAAAAAAATCAGTGAGCTTGGGAGAGGGGATTTTTGACTGAAAATTGTCAGCGCTGATGACTTTCCCACACTGTAGAAAACTGTTCTATTATTACTTAATCCCTATTATTTAGAAAGTGCAAACTATTTCTAGTCTCTAATTGTCTAGCCTAAACTTCCAGCCACAAAATAATGTCACACTTTCACTTTTACAAATTTCAAAGCTCTCTATTAGTAAATTGATGTTTACCATTGTAGGTAACTGTAGATTGTGATCATCACACCTCTACCTTCTCTTTTTCAGGTGGATACCTTTCATCTCTCACTAAAGGGTAAATTTTCCAATCTTTCTAACAATTATCATATTTAAGAATGGACCCCCTCTAATATAATAGCAGCTCTAAGCATAAGAAATGGATTGCAGTCACACTCATGCCAAAACCAGATACATTTATTCCTGCTCAATACTCTCCTGTTTACCTATCCAGGGAATGATTTACTCCTTTGGCCACATTATCCTGAGAGCTTGTGTTAATCTGAGTAATAGTCATGACCTCAAAGTCTTCTGCAAAAATCACTGCTTCGTAAGATACTCTATAAGGGTGCCCTACATTCTTTGTTTTAAAAGTGATGCATTTCAAAACAGGCCTTTTAAAATGCATCTTGCTCAGCTGCCCTCAATTTACAATACAATTCAGTCTAACAGTGGCATTTCATGTTTGGACTGCCCTCTGTTTGAGCCATTCAATGCCAGGTGGTCTGTGAAGAGGACTTGCAAGACACCATTTCCCTATACACATACATATGTTTTCTTCTCCAAACAGCTGCTTGAGACACAACCGTTAGCCCTTATTCTTTCAGAGGATGCTGCAAGACAGGTAGCAGCGGCACTGTGAAGAGGAGAGAAAATAAGCCCACTCTGTTGGATAAGACATAAAGAAAGGGTCATGCTGGGACACGGGCTCAGCAGAAGGCAGCTGGCATACGTGACATATAAGGGAAGCAGGAGTGACCCTTCTCCATATTTCAGATAACCCACTGGTGGGGCTTGGTGCCTCTCTACATCTGAAACAGCAAGCTCCGAGACTGTCACTGCTGTCCCAGGGTCTGCATAGAGAATACACGGCAAGGGGGTGTTAACAGGGAGCAATACATCTGACTGCCATGGAGGGAGAAGCAATGGGACTGAATAGCTTCTATTTTCCTGATAGGAAATTGATTTTTCATGGAGAAAAATCTAAATTAACAATCCTTTCAACCTTTGATTTTGGCAACAAAGTCAGCAGATTCTGAAGAGGAAAAGCTGAGGCATTTTCTTGCTGAAGAAAACATCCCTTTCTTACGAAGAGCAGAAACTTCTCTAGCCTCATCCCACCTGCCAGACAGTGGTGCATGCCACGGTACAGCATGCCTGGGGAAGCTGGCAAAGGTAGTGACATTTCTTCTGAACCCTTGAAGGTGGATAAAGAAAAAGGGCACTCGGTCCTTCCCTCGGTCTCTTTGAGCTGTCACAGCGATGTGCTGCACCCATAAAACAAGGCAGGGGCTGCTGAGGAATTCACAGCTCTGAGGGAGCTCATTTCCATCCTCCAAGAGTCAGAGGCCTTCAGGAAGTATTGCGGTGAGCACAATGGCAAGACTGGAGAGGGAAAAAGTGTGTTTCTGGATTTACAGCCATTTATTCTGAGCCAACCGACAGAATCCCAAGTGGGAGGGTGAGGAACACAGGGTGCAAAATTAGTCTGCATTTAAATAAGAGACGTGTGGGTTTGGATCCCCCCCGCCCCTTGCTCTGTTTAAACAGCCCAGCGCTGCCTGCGAACAAAGCCTAAGAAGATTATGTTCTGTGAGGATAATCTCAGCTTTCTAGTGCTGTCTTGGCTTCAGAAATACAGCATTCCAGTTTTCTTCCAGGGTCATTTCAATTCCTTTCCCATCAGCTCCTATATGCTTCTCCAGCTACTCCCCAAATTCTGGGGTGAAATGTTTTTAATGTTATAATTATCAAGGCTCCTCGGATTTTCCTGCCATTCAGGCTTGAGAGGGACGGATTCCCCACATGAAGGTAACAGGATTAGGCAGCAAGCAACTTTCTCAGCAATCGAGGTACCCCTGGCAGAGCAGCAGAGCAGCATTCCCTCCAAGCGTGGAGAGCCAGCAGCCCGGAGCGCCTTGCTGCCCACCCAAACGCATTATCCCATCTGAGCATTAAATTATGCAGAAAATATTCCAGCAGCTCAAACACTGAGCAAGTGGTAACGATGTTGTCACCTTGGCAGAACGTGTAAATATCCATGCAGATGGACAGCATTTGTGAAGAAGGTGAGCGAGATGAGAGAAGACCCATTTTATCTGCTCCGCGCAGCTCCCGTGCCGGCAGAGGGGCTGGCTGCTGGCTGCTGGCCAGGGGATGGATGCTCCCACCCTGGCACACCCTTTCCCATGCACAGGCAGACCCCCTTGCCTTCCCTGCCGCAAGAAGGAAGGGCAGTGCGGAGCAGCCTGGCCGGCAGGCACTGTGCACCGAGGTCAAACATGCTGAAGCCTGAAGAGCAGCATCTGTTTGCGCTGGGCTTGAATTTGGCTCCACGCCTGCCAGAAGACTGGAGAACATGGTATGCAGGGTTTTGGCCTGCTTTCTGCAGGCTGGATCCATAGGTAAATGAATGTCAGGGCTATTTTACGCGTTTGAATACACTGTGCATAATGTACCTTGGCTACAGATATCATGGCTATTTTTTGGGGTACACGTTGCCTCATTGGCATCTACCAGTAATACATAGACCATAAGGCACAACTATTAAGAGAGCTGATAAATATGTGGGAAGAATGACTGAGAAAGCAAGCAACACAAGAACCAAGAGCAGAAAAACTGCTAAGAGCTGCAGCCATCTCCTAAGGCAGGGTCTGGGGCACCTGGGAGCCCACTGCACAGGATGGGTACAAATCTGAGCTTCCCTGTGCCAAGTCCATAGGATGGATCTTGTCCAATTCTTGCATGCCATGACCACATTAAATAGCCTGGGAAGGCACCTTCTTCCTCCTCTAGCCTACTGTAGGCTAGCCTACATTGTACTTGGTCTTATTGCGTTACCTTTAGCCTTTTGTTTGAGCTGTAAACATGGAAATTTGGCACTGACATGAAAGCAACAAGCCAAATAACCAACACCACATAAATAACCCAAATAACTATAATTGTTCTTTATGGCAACAAGTCCTGCAGTGTTGACACTGAACAAATTCCTTTGACTTCTATGGATGTTTGGCCTGAATGTGGATTGACTGAATCAGCCTGAATACCACAAGCTGCAGAGGAAGTAGAGTGATAGAGGAACAAAATGAACATGAACTAATGTCAAGTTCACCCTCAGGCTTAAGAAAGATTGAAAACAGCCAGTACAGTGCCTCACTCCATCTTACCCCATTGATTTGGAGGTGCTGCATCAACATTTCCCAGAGTCTTTTACATTAGAGCTCAGGCTAGGAAATCCCAATTCCCAGTAAGGCCAAACAAATGCCAAAATTAATTTAAAAAACAAATGCTGCAATAAAACCACTTATTCTAATGTAATTTCTTTTCCACTGACATGTTGCAAAGCACAGCCAGGAGCACACCTCCTACAGGAACATCTCAAGGGCATTTTGTGAGATTTCTCTCATTCCCAACAAAAATGGCCAAGAAATTATCTAGGTGTTACAGAATATTATTTCTTAAAACCTGTTAGAAAGCTCTGATGGATGCAATATAGTCTCTATAGTCAAGAACTTTCAATTCAAAGTACTCCATCAGGATATACACATAGCACAACTGATCACAGCCTTCCGGAGGTGGCAGGTAGTAGCTACACAATACAAATGGTACAGAAAGTACAAAGAACTACAGAAAAAGGGAAAAAATATTGGCATGCTTCTGAATGCTGTAAGAATACTTAATGCCCTTTCAGATCACATAGTTGCCCTGGGTGTTAAGACATGCACACAGTAAAACCCCAGCTCCTGCTGGAAACCCAAGGTGCCAGACGAGGAGCCAGCCAAACCACTCCTGTCCCTAAATGCCCCAAGGTCTCCTGATGCACAAGCTCATCATGGCTGGATGCCTCTGCCATGGATCAGCTCCTTAGCATGAGCCTTTCATTCTCTTCCCGCAGCAATCAGGCTCTAAAGCCTCATGCCAGATATTAGAAAAAGGACCAACAACGTGAAGTCTGACATCACTTGGTGATATATGACACGAGCATGTGCATGTGTTTGAGTGTATACATGCAGACACACACCCTCAACAGCCTGTGTTTGCTGAGAATCGTGACCCTCCAAGCCCCACAGCCACACCATCAAAGGAACACTGCCCCAGCCAAGCAAGGACAGAGGTACTAAAATGACAGCCACTTTGCATTTTTTATGAGGTTTGTCTCCTACATGTCTCTGTACCTCTGCAAAGCCCTCTCATTGCTCCTTCAAAGTCCATCTTGTTTTTTTCAGCTGAGGAGGAAGTTTCATTCTTGCCTGTCTCCCCACCTCCCTGCCTGTCCCTGTGCCCTTGGCGTCAGTGTGTCCCGACAATAGTCTCCATGGCGCTCTCCTAATATGCTGTCCTTCCCAAACACCTCTACCACCACTAACTTCTTTGTGCTGTCAGTCATCCACAACTACTTCTGCTCCTGCACCATCCATCCCAGGCAGACAGGAAAGTCAATATTTGTCAGGCTCACTGTTCCCCCCAGCCCAAGAGGAAGGAACATGGGTTAGGTCCTGGGGAGCTTCCATGCTCCCAAGTCCATGGTTGTACCCTAACTCTGTCCCAAATCCAAACTAGGGCAAGAACTGGGTACATGTCAACCCTCCCACTTAACACCCTAGTTTTCATGAATGGAAAACATAGAAAAATGAGTGGGTGGGGAGATGCCAGATGATCTCATCCTGGTAAAAGATCAGGATGACTGGGAGACCAAGACTTCATGGAGCAATACAGTATACATGCAGAGGTAAATTTAGCTATCGCCTGAGAGTTTTGCTTTCCTGCTTGTAAACAGAGATAATCACACTTCCCTAATTCATCATGAGTGTTGAGAATAAACATAAAAATTCTTGAGACACATCTTAGCATAAGAACACAACTCACAGAGGCACAAAAGATCTACAACAGCCATGGCAAAGCTTTGCTTGGCTTATGGAGGACATGCTCATTTGCTCCCAAATGGAACAAAACCACCTTAAAGCTGTAAAACCTCTGGAGTACATCTAACAGTACTAGACAACCCCTCTCCTTCTTTCCACAAGCTCTTTTGACCTTTCTTTTTTCCTTCTACCTGTCATCCTAACACAACCCAACAGCTGAGTTTGAGTAAATACTCTTGTATACTTTACTAATGCCAGTTCAACAAAGCTATCATTTCACTAGACTTCCTCAAGGCACTCACAGCTCAGCCTCTTCCTTTCATCCCAGAATCCAAGGTTTAGATGACCCTCTGTGGCTAGACAGGGTGAAAGCCCTGGGTATACATCAAATAATTCAGGAGTAGAATAAGCATCAAAAACTTAAACCAATTGACCTCTTCGTAGTCTCTGAGCTTGGCCCCTTTGTTTTCCAAGCCTTTGATGGGCTCTTCATCACTCTTCACTCCAACAAATCAATCTGCACTCCAATCATATTGAGACTTGCAGGCTAAACCCTTCATTCAAAGAAAACTATCCAGGCAGTCAAAACAAAACAAGTGTGTGGTTGTTCTTCAGGAAGGACAGGTGAGATAACACAGTAATTTTATTCAGGTTCTCTTTGTAAAGGTTTGCTAATGTAGCAAACGATGACTTCTAATCTATGCAGCACTGCAGCCTCACAGCAAAGGAGAAGTCTTAGTGAGCAAGTTGAATCCTTTTGGCAGGTTTATTCACTCATAAGGAATTCCTTTCATTATTTAGTACAAATAAAGACATACCTTCATGAAAGCCTTCTGCTGCTCATGCTGCTCACATTCATATTTGATAGCTTAACAGGGAGCTAGAGCCCTTTGCCTGTTCCACACCAGTGTGCTAGAGAGGTTCTCTTGTGAGACTGCTGATTTTTCAGAAGAATATTGGGTTTTCATGCTGAATTGGACTGATGGTCCATCAGATCTTGCCTTCTGCCTCTGAACTCCACTGAGGGAGTGAAAAGAGCTTGCAGCATGCTTGGGTCATCCAGCAAAGTCAGGCACCACAGGGAGAGACTCCTTCCTGACCTCTACAATGATCAGATAATTACTTGAAACATGCAATTTGATTATCCCTCTGTTAGAGCCCGAACGTGCCTCTGAGACACTGCCCATGAGGGCAGGGACTGAGCTGGGACTATAAATGGGATTTCTGACTCTCTCTACTTTAATTCCACCTAGGATTAAGAGGGAAGAAGTAGAGACCCTATATATACCCTCCCTCTGCCCATCGCTGCTCTCCTCTTATGGCAGCACTAGCTTGCCACCATGCTCACAGCTCCCAAGAGGGGGAGAAAGACAGGCGAGAGTTATTGCATCTCTCCTCCTGCTCTATGAAGAAGGCTGCGCACAATCCAGAGTCTTACACCAGCAACTGGTTACTATTTTGAGTGAATGTATGAACTGGGTCCCGCTGCCCAGTGGCAATAGATGGTATAAAGATGCAGTTTTTTTTCACAGCGCAAAATGATACTTCTTTTCACATGTCTGCTCTGTGTTACTGGCTAGCCCTTTGGTCCCATATTATTGAAGACTGTGAGAAGCAGATGCTGATCATTTGCTGTCTGATCCTTCACAGTCCTTGCAGTAACAGTTAAGCAGTTTTCTTTAACTCAACTGTCCTCAAAACTAAATAATCCTCCTTTTCAGTATCTCCCCTCTTACAAACTTCAACAGTCAGTGCATCTTTTTTCCCCAGATTTTGCCAATGCTAGGAAAACCCAAAGCAGAACTGTGTGCTCTGATTATGTCCAAGCCAGAAACTGCAAGTGCAGAATTTGCTAGGGGAAATCACTGCAAAATAAACAGATGAGTAAGATACTCAACCTTTTGCAAGCCTATAAAAAGCTGGGTTGGAACAGAGTGGGCAGGAACTAAAGGGCTGAGTGCCAATCAGGATAGCTGAGGGGTCTGTTAATTTATCCCCCAAAGATTTCCTCCTCCCTTAGGCTGTAACTAGTAACACAAACTCCTATCTAATGCCACTAATGCTATTATGCTGGAAAGCCCAAACATGAGGAGGGAAAAGGCAGTGTGTGGCAGCAGATGCCAGCAATCAGCCAAGATCAGAAGCAGAGCATGTCTCCTGGCTATACGTATGAGAGAAATGTTGACTTCATTTCCATCTGCATCCCTCATACTCTGCTGCCCTGAACCCTCCCAGTGCCTCCTCTTCCAAAACTCTGCTGTGTTCATGTCGAAATGATAATTGTTAATTTATTCTGCTTTTCTGGTTGCTGTGCTAACCCAGAGCTTGTGCTGCTTGGTGTCTAAGCAGCTTGTCCTGGGGATATGGTTAAACCTGCCTTTGATCAGCATTTAATCCTTCAAGGTGCTCAGGGGTGCAGTTTAGTTTCTATGTGAAAGCAATTAGAAAAGATGGAAAGGAAGGAACAGGACTCGTGCTCTTCTTCTCCCTCCAAAAGAAACTTTTATCATGGACTAGGGTGCTTGATTACAGTCGGAGGAGAAGCTGCTTCATGGACCTGGCCCAGATCTGACGAATGTGAGAATTGGGAACCCTGGCCATCAAGAGCCTAATCTTTCCATCTCCATAGGTAGCCCAAAGGTCTGGGTTATTTTGTTCCTCAGATAAATATAAGCTGCTTGTTCAGGAGAGAAGCTTATCCTCCCCTCCCTTCCCTCAAGCCTCCATCAGGGAGGACGAGTAGTGGTAGCATTTTTAACAGATGGAACTAAAGTTCTCCAAGAGAGACTTTCAAAGTAAATAAATAAAAAGTAACTTGTAGTTCCTACACACAACTAAATATGTATGTCTAGATAAAGCCCTAACTGTGGGGTATGACCATCTGCAGGGATGCAGAAGCTGCAGATGAAAAACAAAGGGAGGAGCTGGGGAAGAATTTGAGAAGGCAAGACTAGACTGGATGAAGAAAGGCAACTGGTGCCAAACTTCCCAGAGAAAGCTACTTAGAACAGGATTCTGTTAATGCTCTGGAACAGCATTTCTAGGAAAACTCCACACCTAAAATCACACTAAGTGGTGTGAGGTCCACATCGATGCATTGCCACTGCATAGGACTTCCCTCAATGGGGAAAACGCACCATCCATTTTAGCAGTTTACAAGAACTTGGCGCTTCCAAATGAAAGAGCAGCATAGTGCCCACTTGTCCCACATATTTTTGGTCTCAGACTCACAATGTAGAGGCCACAAAATGGTATTTCTTGACCTCTCTGTACATGGAGCTGGCTCGTCACAATGATTTGGCACACACCTTTTTGTTATGAGCTAGATCCTGTCAGCCAAGCTCCTGGTGTCACAGAAATGAGATACAATACAGCTTCTCTATCTAGCTAAGGTACTTGTAGCATGCCGATCAATGTAGTTGTCTAGGAAATGTATCATCAGGATATTAAAATTGGTTATCATTCCCCAAGTGCTGTGGTGGGTTACTCAATTTGAGATTAAAGGTATAAATCTAAAAATAGATGGAACCATAGCAGGAGGACTTTGCCACTGCTACCACTTACATATGGCTTGGTCTAGTAAACCTGGGATGAGCTATATAGCCCCTGGATTCCACTTGTTCTGCAACAGAATTGTTTTGTGCACGTGGATGCGATGCTGCTTTTCTCTAGGCCTCAGTAATCTTATGATACCTACTTTCCTTATGAAACTCAATTTTCAATGAAATGGAATTAACAATATTGTCTGATTTTGGTAGGATAGTTTTAGCTGGCTCTAGACACGTAAACAGCAGTGAAATTGCAAATAATAATTCATCTCATTTGCAATTGCTTATTGTTACACTGTTGTAACTTTTCATGCCCTTAGGTATTTCTGCTCTGTAACTGGAGACAGGAACTAGGATTTTAACCTGCTGCTTGTCACGTAATGAAGTACGAGTCACTCACCTCTTGTATCTAGAAAAAAAATTCTAGCAACCATATGTAATTTTGAAGTACCAAACCTCACTGGTTGACCTAAGTCTCACAAATCTTCGTGCCATGACACCATACTAAAGGACTGCCAGCTGAATGAGTAGCAAAGAAGTGAAGAACCCTTAGCAGTTAAATAAGTGACTTGCTCAAATACCACATCGGAGAAACATTCTTCATCTGGTATGGAAAATAAATTAGAAACATGTCAGCCCCATTTAGACATATGTTAAACTCTGTGAAATACGCCTTTGAATCACATTTAAAACATGTCAGAAATACTGATGATACGGGGTTAAACTGATCTCTAGCAGAATTAAAGCAGATTCAAGGCATGACCCTGCAGGCAGGAGCTCCCTGGCATCGCTGTGCCCTGCTCCATAGCTCAAAGCTGCCTCGGGGCAGGCAAAGAGCACCCCCTTCCTTCCCCGCTTCTGCCCCTCCAAGCCCTGCAGTCTTGCAAGGAGTCTTGCTTTCTCATCTCTTGTGCTCTGCAGCCCTAAAGAAAACACTGCCTGTGCCTCCCCTACAAATACACAGAGCATTAGCTTTGCTACAGAAAAAATCACTGCTACCCTAGGCACGCTAGCAGAAAAGAAACCAAGAGGCACTTGAAAGAAAAAGTTAAATCAATTGGAAAAACATGTCTCAACCCCCCTTACCTGAGCTTCAGCTTTCCTCACCCATTTTTTCCTTCTCAGGCTTTTTCAATAAAGAAAAAATTGTGTTTTAAAAAAAAAACACAAAGGCCAGCTACCTCAGCAGGAGCTACATGCTGATTAGAAAAGTTTGGCTTTGGGGGTGCATGTTTGGGGGTGGGAGGAAATGAAGCAAATAAATGGTATTAATCCTTTAAACCTGAGAGTTTTAGCTACTGCATTAAAAAGTTGGCACTGGTGTCTTCTAATCCCAAAGCCCAAGTGCATCGTATTATCCAGCAGACTGCATCCCCACACTTGACACCTCCCTAAAAGCTTTCCTGCATGTGTGCCAGTTTTATCAGCTACCTGGAGGACTAAAAGAGAACTCGCTCACTAATTCCCAACCTTAGAGCAATCCTGCTCTGTCCCTTGAATGGCAGGGTGAATAGGGCACTATCTTTAGAAAGCCTTTCCTTGTTCTGTTATACCACCTTGCTTCACTATTAGCCCTGAGCCCAAACCACGCTACTTAGTAGAAGCATTAAAAGCATTCATTGATGGTCTAATTCTGCCCTCCCGGCTTTGTCCTGAGGTGTGAATGCCTCTGCTGTGGACCCTGAAAGCTGATGAGCAGTTCACAAAAGCATGATGAAACAGTGCAGGCCAAGACATGAAGAAAAAGTCAGTATCCAAGTAAGCCTGCAGGAAGAATGTAAAGAGTCAGGATAAAAATAACAGAATTAGGACACAGCCAGAAATGAGGATTAACACTAGACAACGTCAGTGACAATGAGTGATGAGGATTCCCGGTTGCCTGTCTAATACCAAAAATATCTCCACAAGTAACAACCTGCCCCCTAGCCCCACGAAGAGTGAGCTCAGTGCTGAAATTGCTGGAACTGCCATTTCATATGAAATCCAGGTCCACGTGGTCCAGGACGTGCCTACGACAGGAGCCAGCGTCACAGCCCATGTTGAAAGAATAGCACACGCTGCTGTAAGAGGGAACTGATGTAGTCCAGCAGAACAACTGATGTAGTTGGAATAAAAAGGCAAGATTTTAGACATAAAACCTTTTTCAGGTTGAAAAAACTAGTGTGGTGTAGTCCAATTTTTTCACTTGATTTACTAACCTTCCTTCATTTACACACTAACACCATCATTGCCACAACAACACTTAAGTACAATCTGCTCTAATAAGTTTTGGGAAGATGTGCTCCTGCACCTCCTAGGTCTTAGCCTCATTTCTAGGGATAAGCCTTGAAACAGCAGGTTTTTTAATAGCAGTGAAAGACCTGTCACACTGCCTTGGCAATGGCCCCTGTGCGGCACAGCCTCCCCAACACCATGCTGAACCATCCTCTTGGTCCTACATCAGACAGATAAGGAAACACCATCCAGTTAAAAGTAGAATTTGACAGATTTAGTATAACTTATATTGATGTTTGACGATTCTGGATCCCCTGCTCCTTTGTGAGTTCATCCGTAAATGCAGTATTTCTCCAGGTCTGCAAGGAACATGATACCTGTCCTTTGATCTTGTCCTCTTTAGAGTTACAAAATAAGATCTCATATTAGATTTGGGGGAAGGGACAAACTGCTTGGAGTTTTGGTGTAGCATTACAATGCACTGTATGTATTATTTTTCCATATCACAGCTTCCCTTGGATTCTGTCATGGAAAGGCTGACACACCGGACAGAGCAGGGAAGAAATTAGATCATATGCAATCTGTTACTCTCTCTCTTTTTTTTTTTAAGGTACCTGAAACAGATAAAAAACAGGGAGAGGGTGTCAGATCCCCACTGAGTATAAACTGGCATAGCTCTGCTAGTCACTGAGTAGAGTGAGTCAATATATTGATACCTACTGAGAAGTTATCCTGTGTATCTTAGAATATTAACACCAGAGTCAACATGAAGTAAAAGCAAAAGGGGCTTTCACCGCATATGTTCAGATCTCCAGCCTAATGAATGTACTACTTCCCTAATACACACTTGATAAAATGAGCCTGGCCAAGCCAGAGGGGCACTTGCAGCACCCATCTGACCACGCTGATTGCCCTCCTCCTCCCAAATGCCCACCTTCCACCCCAGAATACACCTTGCTCTGCTGCAACACTCCTGTGTTGGGCAAAAAATCCCCTGCGCCAGAAGAGGAAATAAAAATAATAGCTTAAGTAGGCTTCTAAAAATCAATTATCTACCTGCATTTCTTTGTTTACAAGCAAGATGGTCCATATTCTGCTATTACTGATATCAGCATAAACCTGGAAGATTGCTGTTAAAGACAGCAGAACAGAACTAGGATCAGAACCAGTATTCTCCTGCTGTATCTGAACTTCCAGCATATTTTGGTGGTATGTAATGTGCAGTCTTGCTTTTTCTTGTGCACATTGTACTAGATCATGAACACATTATTTAACCTTGGGAAACATCAAAACTTTTCTTCATTAATTTATCAGCATCACCCTTTGTGAGGCCAATTCATAGCTCCTTGCTCAGACAGAAGTTGTCCAAAAGTCAGATTTAGAGGAAAACACAGTCGAGTGGTACTTTGGCTGTTAGATGATGAGAAAAATGCTGGGTATCTTTGGAGGTACCTTATAAAACGTTTTGTACAGCACTCTCTCTCTTGACTGCAGGAGCCAGTTAAAAAGACAGTTTCCATGCTCTGAAACGCTGGGGTTTGCAGCCTGGAAGAACAGCAGCAACGCTGTCCTCCTTGGTTCCCTACCCACACAACACAGCATAGGCAGGACCTATGCCTTGTCCCCCACTGTGGAGTTCAGCTTTCCGAATTTGGTCCATCAGATGCAGTACTTGGCCTCATAATCTCTCCCCAGCACTGGCAGATATTTACAAACCAGACCGGAGAAACTTTGGGGATTCTCAGCCGTGTCATATGGCAAGAGAAATAATCCAAAGCATTGGACTCCCCTGAAAATCTCTGGCATGGATGTGGCTATTTCTAAAACCAGAGTGGACTGCAGTCAACAACCTTTGGGGATTTCTGCTGGGTTGGGGAAGTTTAATAAGCAGACATACTGGGCAAAGGAGTAAAACGCTTCTGTATTACATGTCAGGAATAAACACAGCTCAACGATTCAACCCAATCCACTTAACGCCTTCTTGTTCCTGTCACACCTGTAAATGCTACTGACCGTCAGCTAGAGATGTGCTTCTCTGGGATAAACATTTTTCCCATCCAAGGGAGGTTCCTCACAGTTGGATGTGAAGGACCACCCTGTCCCTCCTCCCCTCCCAGCCTCTGCTTCCTTTGGCAGCATTCTGGTGCAGATTTTCTGAGACGACAAAGTTGCTTTAATGTTTTCAAACTAAAGACTTCTTAAATTGAAAAATGGTCTTTTGGAAACGGCAACATTTTACTTCTCATCATTTTTCATTTTTGAAACATTTAAAATGTTAATTCTTTTATCAAAAATATTATTGGAACTGTTATCAAAATAGTTATAACTGTAATAAAACCCCTTAGAACATGAAAAACAAATCCATTTTGAACCCTGTGAAACAGAAAAAGCATCAAAACCTCTATATTGAAAGGGTAGGTTGAAAAATATTTTCCAGCCCAGCTCTTTAGAAAGGCAGGCAGTTAACCCACCCCTTGCTGCACTGTCTCCTTCTCCTCTCTTCTCCGCAGATGCAAGCACTGAAATGAGGCTGGCATTCATTCCCTTTCAGCGTGGACAACAACAAAGACTGACTTTTCCACAGCCTACCAGCCTCTCTACCTATAAACCTACCAACTGGTGTTTCTAGGGGGCTAGTTATTCACGTGCCCACAATTTCATGAACAAGTTATGAACTACGCAGCTTAAGGCCACCCTGAACGGGCTGCTTTACCAGGGCACACTTTGCAGGAAGAGACACAGAATGCAAAGTGGCCCTGACCAGATGCGTAGAACCACTGCTGCTGTGTGCACACATCAGCTGTAACTGTCTGGGTCTCTCCCCGGAGCTATTTAAGCTGTAGAAGCAAGCCCAATAAATAGGAATTAGGGATCCTACTTGCCTTCTACCTTTAAAATGCCAGTGCTAGTGAATACCTGTATGGGAAATCAACAACAACAACAACTACAAGGGAGAAAGTAAAACCTTTCTTGAGACATGAATTAAGATCTTTTTAAAGTGTAATGTAATGGTGCACAGCTGTCAGAAAAGCCACTGCGCTCTGATCCTTCCTCTCCCTCTTGTTTAAATGCTCTCTGGGAGCAAAGCCTTATTGAGGTTCAGTGTAACAACTAAAAGGGTTGTCATGTTTAATGGAGCCAATGATGGCTAAATCTCAGTCCCCGGTTAATCATTTGCTCTTGCCAGCATGGTAAAGCTGAGCATCCCAGATCTCCAGGACAGTTGTGTTAATGGAATAAGCAAAAAAGAGTCAAGTGAGATGCTATCTGAACCTGCCTGATGAGTTTGCAGTTTGCAGACAACCCTGGCTTATCTTAGATGATGAACTATCAGGGATAAACAGAATGCATCAAGTCTGTTTCCCCAAGACCTTGACTTGCTGGTGGTAGGGGAATATGAATAACATCTAGGCAGCTCAATATAGATCAGATGAGGAACTGGATAAGATCACGGTGTTAACGAATATCCACTTCAAAAATATCCCCAAATACCCAGTCCAATAACCACGCAATGCAAAGGATTAAGCTTCTGGTATACATTATTTTAGGACAGGTAAACTAAGGGCAAAATGAAGGACTCCATTCTAAATGTAATGTGTATATGCAGACATACATAATTATTTCTATGCGTACACTTATAATAATACTTGACTTTTACATAATCAAAACCTATTACGTATCTCAAAATGCTTTACGAAGCTGGGTCACTATCGTAATTCCCACACATAGGAGGAAACTGCAGTAAGTAGTTTGCGTAATTTGGCTAAGATTATAAAAACAGAAAATTGAAGACCCAGAAACCAATTCTCAGACGCTGCTCTCCTCCAGATTTACAAACACACAGCTATGTATTGGTGATGTTAGCAACTAATGGCTTGGTAAGAAAGATATAGACAGAAATCTCGCAAAATGAAAACTAAATGTTGTCCCACGTGTCTGTGATCTCATCAAAATTATATGTTCCATTTGATAACGGCCACTGAGAAACAATTTTTAAAACATCTAGTTTAGGTATGCAAATCCATGATGTGTAGAGACGTGCAAGGATTATTCATTTATGCAAATGTAACTCTATTATATGTGCCTGAACAAGGTATTGTAATGTACTGCATTAACATATTGTACTGTTTATCCTAAACAATGTATTGCCTAAACAGTGAATGGTTTGGGCTTTAAATTTATCTAGCTTTAAACACCGAGAAAACATGGTATGGCACAAGCAGTGAAGGTGGGATTCAGCCATGGTTCAGGCTTGCTCCACCAGCAGGTTACAGACTGGAATTTCTTGGTGCAGAATTAGTGCAGAAGTTTACAATTAAATATTTTCATTACAGAATCAATGATACTTTAAGAAGGCCACAACCATAGCCTGGTTTGGAAAAACCTACAGGCCCAGGTTCATTCCACAGTGGTGGTTAAAAGAATACCATGACCTTATTACTGATGTATGACACTGCTCCATCGTCTCTCAATGTTTTTTCTCAGAATCCCACTGATACCAATCTCAATTTAAAAAATTCCTCTTCAATTAAAATCCCAGCTACAGAGTCATAATACAACAAACAACCACTTTTAAGGCTAAGAACCTCGGAAGACAGCATGGTTTAGAATATTTGTTTCCAGAGCCCCGGTCACCTACAGCTAAGATCCAGAAATATTTCTGATTCCTCCTGCTGTTCAAGCCACACTGTATCAAGTAAGGGAGAAATAACAGCAACTATTTTGGGAGCCTTCTAAGCGGATTAACCCAGGCTTTCAGAATGTTGCTAATGGTATAGATGCACACTTTTGTTTGTATTTGTGTCCAAATCTTTTCATGACTAGCATTGGTTGCAAATTTTCCACTGAAGGGTAATTCATCAGAAGTAAACTATTTATAGGAATTGTTCTATATTCATTTTTAAACAAGTTTAGGCATTTAGCAATAAGGCTTCAAGTTTCATTAAAACACGTTTTGTTTGGAAAGCTTAATAAATAAATACTTAATTAAGTTTAAAAAGGTCAAAGATTGAAACCATTGTAATGATGTTGTTATACCCATGATGATCAAAGCATATAAACGAGCAAGATTTGTCTTTAATAGACTGACCAGTATAGAAACATAAAATACAAAACATAAGGAACAAAACCCCTATTCAGATCAGAAAGTGTAAAGTGTAACAGCAGCTTTCAAAGCTACATGCAGGTTTAGACCATTAGCTCTGAATTTAACATTGTTATCTAATAAATTAGTTAATTTGAGGGAACAGGGTACTGCTACCTGTAAATTCATGGGGAGTGGTCCTAGCACTAGTAGTATGCTCTCTCCCTCGGTGGGACAGAGAGAGGTCTACTTATTGGCTATGGGAGATGAAGTTCACAGGCAGCAGTAATGCAAGAAGAAACACAACATACTATAAATCAATACTGCTATACTAAGCCCTTATTTTTAGAGCCTAACAGTTACAAGTTTTAGTTTCTAAAATCTTCCTTTGAAACTGTTTTGAATGACTCCCTTGAGGATCAAGGCTGATAGGTTAGAGCGGTTATTTGTGAAAAATGTTCTCCCACTGCTAACTGGATGTTCCTATTTTCTGAGTGTCTGTGTGAGTTTGCCGTGGTACATGGCAGGTTTCTGGTCTCACCAGCTTTGGTTCCATGGGGGCCTTTGCAGTACTGGATGACTTTGCAGCATTGGTCCATATTCTGGACCATGCATGTATTGAATCCAAGGCTTTGGATGGTTTTATTGTGAGTGACTTTTTACTATGATGACTATAGAAACCAGGCCATCTGTGGTGTGGTTTCATTGAATGAATTTTGTTTCTGGTGAAGAATTCCACAAGGCTGCTGCAGAAGTAGTCTAAGGACTACAGGCATTTTAGGGAAGGAATGAGTTTTGGGAAAACATCTTTTGATGATGTTATTTTTTCCTCTAAAAGTTTATTGGTTTTCTTTTTAAATTCCTGCATGTGGTGTTAAGTCATAAGCAAGTGTATACAATGGGTGTGTTTGTGCACAAAGAAAGGGTTGTATTATTGTTATTTTGCATCAGGTGCTTGGATATTTCATATAAATATATGATCTATCTCCCTTGAGGAGTAGCTGTTGAAAGAAGGTACTTGGAGTGACCCCTTGTGAATTCCTTTGAATAGTCAGCTCAAGAATTTCAACTTTTTAGGATTTTGTCCCGTATCATAGATGGAAAAAAAAAGAAACCTTGAATAAACTAGATGGGACAGCTCTTCATTCTCTGTACCCTACTCTACTCACATCATAGGTTACAACAACAGAGGGAAGTCCCTTCTGCCCAGGCCATAAGTTCCCTGGCATCCCTTTTCTGCTGCTGAGTCTGCCAGCTGCTAGACAAATACAAAAGATCAATAAAGATTTTCATCTGGGGTTGGCACAAAGTCCATGAATGCTCTGCACACTACCACAGCCGAGGCTGAAACTGGGATCTGCAGGTCAGAGCTACTTCTTTAGATAGGCAGGTACAGAGTGTGCCAGGAAGAGAACTGACATGACCTCCAGCCAGCTGGGAGTGCGGTGCCAACACAACTGACTGTCTCAACGCCAAATGTCTTCTGGTTTGTAACAGCAGAAGTAAGATCAGGCTGGTTATGCCTCCCAAGCCTCTAGGAAATAAGTGTTTCAAGTCCACATTACCACTTGGGGTTTAGAGCATGCAGAGGTGAACCTCTGATTTGTCTAGAGCTATAGCAGAAGGCAGGGTCAAAACAGGAGCCGTAGCCAGAAGTTGTTGCTTCCCAGCTCCTTGCTTAGACCACTCTGCCTCTTTCCCTGGGGGACAGTCTTATCTGAAAGCTGCTCTTTGGGAGGCTTACGTCAGTTTAGATGACAACACTGAACTGAAAGAACTTACTTCTATGCACCATAGACTGTAACTGAAACACTGAGTACAAGGCACCTGCTGTTTGAAAGTGGACACAATGGGCTTGTCTATGCCTACGTCTACGCAGTTTAAAGGCAGAAGAGAAAACATTTCCGGCAGCATTTAGCATGGCTGAGGTTGTTTTGTGCACAAAACCACACACAAATCCAGCTTTTCTGCAAAGCAACGCATATGCATAGTCTGTCACACACACACACACATCGTATTTCCAGTCCTCAGAAGTCCCTGATGTGGGTCACTCTTAGGAAGAGAAAGAGGTATGGCTGCCAAATGCACGTGTTTCTCCAAACATGTCTTATTCTTCTACCTGGAAATTCCATCTGAGGAAGCTGGAGGGTTGCGTACATGTGTCTGGCATTTCTGGACATCCAGTTTTCCAGTGCTTATACACAGGTCAATGCTATAATGCATGGGCAGTGAGTCAAATATTCCAGGAAGACCCAATGCACATGCACCGTACCAACAATCTGCCCACAAACAGTAAATCATAAGTATTTGAGAGACATTAGGCTCAAGGTACATGAATGGATTAATCATGATAGTAAATGCTTCTTGGTAGTGTCAGACTAACTATACATGTGCCTCCTTCCCCTGTGCACATACTTCTGCTAGGAAATCCTAGACAGGTTCAGAGCCATGCCACCAAGTCAAAGCAATGCGAAAGGTGCAGTGGACCAGATGTCACCAGTGCCAGGTTGTACTGTCAGGTTTGACTTTGTGCACAGCTGCATTCAGATAGCCTAAACTCTACTAATATCTGAAGCCTAGTAATTAGGCACCCTGATGGCCTGGAGTGAAATGACAGCAAGCAGTAAACCCAGGGACTTATGCAGAACTCGGGCTGTTTAAATGTGGCGACAGTTTCTGACTCAGCAAACTGCTTTCCCACTCCATGTCCCACTTTCTCCTCTTAGAACAAGAAATACAAAAACTGGTTGCTTGCCCTCTAGCAGTGCTGTGATGCTCTAAGAAGCTACATAAAATGCTTTGAGATAGCAATGCAAAAATAGCTAAGCAGAAAGTTAGCATAAGAAACAGACTTATTAATAAAGAACAGCATGTGAAATTATTATAACTAGGATAAAACTGCAATGAGTCTCCTTCTCAGTTCTTTTAGCATAAGGTGATGAACATTTGTGAGGTCAAGGAAAAAAACCACAACCCTCCCTTGGGATATACAATTAAACACATCAAAGAGGTTATTTGCATCCATCTGTAGCATCTGGCACTGGCCATGGCCAGAGACAGAATACCAGACCAGATGGACCAACGTGTATGGAAATTCTTATAATCTTCTGTGATTAATTTCTTCCTTCAGGTTGGATATGTCTCTTCTAATTGCGCATCAACATCTAACCAAAATTGGTGCTGACGTATCATTGATTGTACTGTGAGTTTATCTGCAGCTCAGCATTCTGGGACAGTTTGGTCCCTTGCTTACCTCAATTCTAATGCAGGATTTCTTTATCAGTGAATTTCTACATTCACTCATACATTTTCCAAGACTTGTCCTGAGAGATTACCACCAGAATCCATGACTCAACTGTAATTTGAACCAAAAATCTTTTTTAGTTCCTGAATCTTTGCTACTGTAAGACTGTACCTTACAAGACTGTAGACTGTAAGACTCCAAATGATCTTCTAATAGTACAGTCTTGTCCGTGAATTTATAGAGCCTAGGTTTGCATGGCAGGATCCTAAAACCTTCCTACAAACTATTTTGGAATGACTGAACTGTTTTTCTGTGATTCATTCTGAGATGTGCAGAGCAAGGATGATGTAAACAGCAAAGATAACAGAAATCTTGTCTTTTACAAGAGCCATCCCCTGCATTTCTGGTTTTCTGTTTGAGGATCATGTAAGTAATAATAATTATTTAATTTTATAATTTTTTAATTTATAAATAATTTATTTTATAAATAATTAGAAACCATTAGAAACTATAAAATTATGACATTGCATTGTCGTATCATATCAGGGACTCTGTTGTTGTATTTTAAATTTCTTGACTAACTAGGACTTCTGTAAACATGGTAGAGTTCAGCTACATGAAGGCCAGGGACTGAATCAGCTTCCCAAGAAGGTGCCCTTGATTCCACGAACCGGAAAGGTTATAGAAAAGGCTTGCTGTAGGATGGCTGCTCAGGCTGTGAAATGGGATAAAAGAGGAAACAAAGAGCTCCTGCGGATATGACTGCTTTGTCTTTACTCAGTATTCAGAGGGAAATAGTCTGCACACACAGCCCCTAGCCCTTTCTTGACTCTGAACTCAGCTTCCCTATGGACATGAATTACGCATAATCCCAAACCTCAGCAGAAACGTAAAAACCAGATACTGTTTCTGATCAGAAGCAAGCTTCCCTGAGGAGAAATACTACACATATCCCTATGTACACACACAGGTGCATCTGAACAAACTACTCCTCCTTGTCTCCTGTTGTGTAATGGGGGAGCCCAGGTCGGGCAAGCACACACCCCAAGGCACCACTGCAGGCTGCAGTACAGCCCAGCCTTCACCTGGGCCTGTCCCAGTGACCTTCTTAGTAATACAAATAACGCATTGCATAGCTCTTCCCATGCTGAGCAGCAGCAGAATCCACCCTTTCTCCCTCCACTGAAAATAACTTTTTTAAAAAGTGCCTTCACTCTTTCGACCGGTAGGTAATAAGCTAAATGTATTTATGTCTTGTTCTAGATATTGGCAATAAGACTTCCAGGAACACAGGCAATACTAAAATAAATAAATAAATTAATAAATAAATATATAAAATAAGCTTAATAGGTATTTCAATCACAGTAAATAGATTTGTAAAAACATATGGAATACTTTGAAGTCTAGGTCCAAGGTCAAAAAAGTGTGTGGCTAAAAGACCACTGTAAATTGAGCATCAGCAATATGGGGCTCTGGTGGACAAGTTGCAGACCCTACAGCTTTCTGCAGAGCACCCTGCACCTCCTCAGCTCAGATCAAGAGGATCCAACAGGGCAGTTCCGCTGTTGAGCTCTGATACTGCTCCTTCCTTTCCTGTTTCTTTCCTGTACTTTTTTTCCTCCAGCTTCAAATTGTCCATGTCTTTTGTTGAGAACTACTTGAATCTTTAATGGTTCTTCTGATAATACTTGCCTCCTTTACTTCTGACCGAAGAGAAAGAAAGAATGGGAACTGTACCCTTGACTGATTTACACTTCAGCTTAATTTCCATCTTCCTCCTCTTCTCTCCCTCCCCTCTTCTTTTCTTCATTTGCTGAAATTACCTTGATAATTTCGTTCACAATTTTTGGTACAGTGAATTGATTGAACAGTTGCAGACAAGATCTAACTTGTGACAGAAGCAGAAGACACTGAACAAGGACACTGAAAGCAGAGGCTGGGTTGATGTCTTTGGCTCTTTGGGTCACTGGTGCAAAAAATCCCCCCAGATTTCTGGAACCAGCGAAGAGAAATGCATGTCCGTAATGCTCCTTGAAGCAGTAAATGAAACCGTCACCAGCAGCAGAGAATCACTCACTCTCAGAAAGAAATGACTGAAACAAAACACTGCATTTAACCACCCAGCCCAGGCATTCCCCATTTTTCTGCCACTGTATTCTTGGGACGAGGATCAGTGTTTCTTTGCAGAACTGGCTGCAGAAAAAGGCACCAATCCTTCTCAGGGAGTTATAGGGATGAATTCCCAGGACTTCATCCAAGGACAGCATTAGGAGCCATAGCATTGTGATGGTCTTTAAATTAAAAAGACCAAATACTCTGGCTGAAGTTAAAAATGTCTTTCCAATATGTTGGGAAAGAACGATAACAACATAGTGCTTTTCCTTTCAGATGGGTTATGTCAGGATCTAAAGACATTTTACATACTTGTCATAATTAGTCCAGTTGGGGAGGCTGCTCATTTTGCCAGTGTATATTTTCCTAATGACTGGGCCAGGAAAAGTAGCCTGACTCTATGGCTTGTTAAAAAGAAACCAACCCCCCTGGAGTAACCATTACCTGAAATGAAATAAGCTTAGATAGACACTCCTGGCATTCATCTGAGAAGAATTTGCCACCCTGATCTTCGGTTACAAGACATATTCTTTTTATCAATACATGTCAATTCTGGAGGACAGGCACCCCCACCGCCTTGCTCTGTTCCAGGCTACTACAAGCCTGGCATGCTTGTAGTGTCTAGTGTCAGAAAAGCAAGTCACCAGGTAAAGGGATGCTTGCAGGGCACAGACATTTTTCTCCAGATTCTCCATAGAAAAATAAAGTTTGAAAAGAAGACAGTAAGAATTCTGTGCTCTGTTTCTCTTCTTCAAGCCTGTATAAGGTGCTGAATACATTTCTCAAGGAAAATTAATTTCTCTGCCTTTTCCTTGCCTCTAATGAACTGCCTCTGAATGCATGAGGGCACAGGAAGGAGAACAGACTCCGTGGCAAGATAATAAAAAGTGAAAGGCATTCAAAGCCATCAGTATCTTGCAAACCTACACTGACGGAAATATGCTGGACTGCAGACAGGGGAGCAAGATCAGGGAAACTTGGAATAGCTTCCATATTTATTACATAACAGCAAAGAAAAGGTGATATTGGGGGAGCAGGGGGTCCTCCTGCAATCCTACAGAGAGGCTGCAGAAAAAGATGACTGGATGTAGGCCACATAAACTCAAGATTTCTCTAGGTCCTGTCCAGGCCACCAGCATTCTTGAACACTGCACTCAGTGGACATCAGTGAATGACAAACTCTTCTGCGAAAGCCCAGGACAGCCTAATTATCAGTAGCATAATCAGAACGTGAGAAAAGCTAAGATGGGCT
This sequence comes from Egretta garzetta, assembly GCF_000687185.1. Taxonomy (NCBI): domain Eukaryota; kingdom Metazoa; phylum Chordata; class Aves; order Pelecaniformes; family Ardeidae; genus Egretta; species Egretta garzetta. The sequence goes on from NW_009260791.1 coordinate 1,098,062, forward strand.
ACCATTAGACAAGTAAATCAAGAACAACAGGCAAGCCAGGCCGATGGTACTCTTTTCCTGAGCCCTCTAGAAAACAAAGTCTTCCCTGATTATTTACCATGTGGTTTTCACAGAATAAGCAAAGGGTCTTTTTTTAGCAACATCTTAGTCTTTCTGATTCATTCACCCTGTCCCTTGAGCTTCTGCAGACACAAGGCCCTCTATAGACTGTGAAATCCTTTCCACTCTCCTGTTCTCCATCATCAAGAATGCAATGAGATTAAAGGTGCAAAACTAAGAGCTGATAAAGTAAACTTTAGCACTGGATCAATTTAGTAATGTCCTTTATCAGCCTGCTATTCATGCTTAGCAACCACTATAGCTCACACCAACTTCATTTTCATTTTAATACACCTTACAGAAAAGCAGCCTAAATATACATCCCCAGATCTAAAGCGTATAATCTGTAAGCTACAGGAACATGCAGATCATTTCCATTAGTTTCTTACGTAGCAAAACCCACAATTTACACCCAAAGCATATAATTATATTCAAATTCTAAAAGACAGTGTCGGAAGGACTTTAAACTCATAGTTTGGGGGAAAGTCACTCAGGGGTATAAGCAGCTATGTTTTAATGTGCAAAAACAACACAGACACACACAGAGCACAAGAGAAGTAATTTGTGAGAGCGGTGAGGGAGCATGGTGAACCGCAGGCCCCTGGCTCCATCGGCTGCCTGGAATTCGGCACAGCCAGCACTCCAGGTAAAATGCTCTCCTGCTTCTTCAGACACACCAAAGCTGGCGTTTGGCACTAGAGCCTGTCCAGGCTGTAAAGCCATGAGGGAGAAAACTACTGGGAACTATGTCCTGAATTTGAAGGTGTCTTGCTTGTCCTTCAAGGAGAGATCGAAGCAGGCTGATCTTTTAAGTTGCTCTGATATCTAAAGCCCAAAAGGACTATTGGGATTCCATACACTTCTGTGACTCCCTGCCAGGGATCTCAAAGCACACAGGTGCACCAGGATTGCTCACCTCACCTAGGAAATAAACAGTTTTCTCTTCATTTTACAGGTGCAGAAAACAAGCCAGAAAGGAAGGCAATGTTTCACCAAGATCATACAACAAATCGGAGCCACCAGTCAACAGTGTGTTGTGCAGATGTTACACAGAAGACGTGAAAACCACCTTTTTCTCTCTGAACTGACCCTTCACGGGTATCAAAGCCCACCAGAACAACAGAAATGCAAAACTAAAAAATGTCTGCCAACCAGCACGGGACTGTCATCCACTGCAACTACACAGAGAGACGGTCTTCTTGAGGCACAGAATATGGAAATGGAGAAAACAGAATGGTCATCTTGTGTAATTCCCAGACAAAAATTCTGTTCCTTGCACTTAAAAGCTCCAGACCTTTATTTGGTTACCTTCTGTAGAGCAAACCATGGAACTTCCCCGCCACCAGCTGGAGACTACCCTGTTCTTGTCATTATTCCCACCTCAGATGACCTAGGTACTTTTTTTCTGCTTCTAGTGAGACCTGCGTAAGGAATTTGGAGCTTCCAACATCACAGTATATAATAACCCAGTGACTACCGTAACATTGTTCAAGCATGTATTTTCATGCCATGGCAAAAGAAAAATAAGAAAAAAAAAAACAACGGGAAAAACTACCCAGCATTTTTAAGAAGAATTTCTTCCATTTTTTAAATGTAGCAATATTATAAAAAGTACCATTCTCATTCTGCAGCATTCTGACTGCGTAGCTTGTGTCACATAACCCAGTATTCTTTACAACCTCAATGCCTATACAAAGCATACAGCAGGATCCTTCATCTGTCTTTGAAATGCAGTCACCTCTGCAGTAGAATGTGGCAGTTGCTTGACAAGTCAGGGCTATATTACCCAAAAGTATAAATGATAAAGAGAAGAAGCAGCCTCTCTCCACTCTAAATTGCAAAGGAAATATAAGGAGGAAGAAAGCCCTGATCTAATTCTAACTCAGGACTAGCATTCCCACTTTTGCAAAATGTGCTATGAGATACCGAGCAAGCACAAAGTAGCTATCAGAAGAGGGGTTTTTTTAAACACGTATCTTAAAGAGACTGTACCTTCAGCAGCACGGGTCTGAGCAATGTTTCAAAGAGCACAGAGACCTATGTTAAATCAGAATGACAGGATTCAACAATAGTATTAGGTTTCTCATGTTCCAGATCTCATAAGATCACTAGGATCTCCCAGGATCAAGTACCAGGTGAACAGACTTAAGCTTCAATTTTGCAGATCAGCGCAAGCTATTCCAAGTTGGAAACAGTTAATACTGTGCACAGCATGAAAAGTCAAAGCACCTGATCAGAAATTGTTTCATATAAGACTATGCAAAGAGTAAGTCAAATAGTAACCTTGTTTTGAGGAAACAGCCTTTGTGTACATGAGAATTTTCCTGTATTCAACTCCCAAATGCTGTGCTTTCTCCCAACAGAAGAGCTGCG
>NW_009260791.1:1100648-1104818 GCF_000687185.1 Egretta garzetta
CTCAGCCATGGTCGCTTAAACAAGACTACAAGGGTCTGGTGAGTTTGGATGCTTAGATTTCTGGATAGCCAGCTTGAGACAACTTAAGAAGACTTCACCTTTCTTTAAAAATATTAGTCTTTGTTAATGCCTCTGAGGAAGGGAATGTAAACATTCAGGCACACAGAATCACTAGTCTTTGCAAAAAAATCAGGCTTCATTGTTGATAGGAGACTAGAGGCAAGCCACAGAAAGTAAACAGACTTCTAGCTTTTCACCCTTGCAGAACTTAACTGCAACCCTAATTTCAGCTCTGAATGAAGTTAATTTTACTGGATCACTGACTGCTCTATATAGAATGCTTTTTTCCCTTTTGTTAAAGCTACCAACCCTTGCTCAAAGTAATCTCCTGATGATGGAGGAACAGGGAAGGTCCTGCTCGGGAATGGGCAATGCCAAGGACTAGGAATTAGTTTTCTCTTGTATAGAAAAGGCAGGGTTGCAGTAACAAAGATGCTTGAGATGAGGAATAGGTCACACTGGAGGAGCAGCGAGGAGCCGGGCAGATGTATTATAAAGAGAGTACACTGTCATAGCTGTGTGGGGCAAGCTTTGGCACTGGTTTGCAGAACACCTACCTATTTCATGGAAACACTTTCTTGATTTGTCCAAGCACTCATTCTCATTTGCTAATTTTAAAAAAGACATAAGAGATGGAAATGCTTCATATAAATGACAGAACTTCTAAAAATTGACTAAGGCCTGAGAGTTACACCTACAAGATCTGATGACTGCTCACTGCCAGTCCTCCTGACAAGCCTTCACTTTTTGCTGTGACTTGTGCAACAGCCTGAGCAAGCCTAGTCCCCATAAAGTGAAAACCAAAAGAGAAACACCCCCACACCCATCACTGCTCCCATAGCTGCCCCTGCACAGCAGTACTCTGAAGGCTGGGGCAATCTGCACCAGGCATCACATGTCGCCTCTGTGCGCCCCTGCTCCCCATCCATTAAGGAGGGCCAGCAAAAAAAACAGCTGGAGGAGAAAAGAAGAAACCAAATTAATTAATTCATCACTAAGACAAAACACGCACAAATCTCTTCATTTTATCTGTCAAGCGGAGGCATGCATTATTCATCAGCTGAGGTGACGAGGATGTGGAAAGAGGGGCTGTGAAGCCACTGCTGCAGGCTGTGGAAAAGCAGTGACCCAGCAGGGTGCTAAATAGCTACAGGGAGGCAGGTGGATTCAGCACATGTGGACTTTCAATAACCACAGCCCCAACTTTGTTTCACAGCTGGATTTTCTTCCTCCCTCTGTCCCACAAGCCCTTAGTGAAACGAAGAGGAATCATGGTTTTCCCTTCCTATTGTTCCAGAAGAAAGATTCTGCCTGCCTAGGAAGGTCCTCACATGGAAAAAAAATATTTCTTCTGACTTGCTGAAGTCCCCTGCCTGGCCAGGCTCACTCCCCTGCTGACAGGGAGGTAAAACTGTTACAAAGACTTTCTCCTTGAGAAGATGCGCTGTGCCAAGTTTTACATTTGCAGGTTGCAGCTCAACTACCGGAAAGCACCAGCTCGGTGATTTCAGAATTAACTCTCATAACACCAGCACAGTAACGACTGCCAGATCTGGGCTCGTTCCTTTTCAAGTTAAGCCACAAGAAGGTTTTCCACTGATTTTAAAGGAGCACTAAACACAGACTCCAAACAAGTGTTCACTGCTTGTGAGACATTTACTTTTCCTCTGTGCTAGATACTAATCTGCTTCTTCAAACACACTGAAATCCACTGGGATGTGGAAGAAAAAAGGAAAATAGTGTTAAATACAAGACTGAGCCCTGGTGGTCAGCACTGCAGGACTGGCAGGCAACACAGCAGGGTGGCCAGGATCCTGACCTGATTCCTTCCAAAACCAGTATGAGTGTAGCCACCAAGTAGGGCAGGAGTCAGAATGAATTCTTTATTTCCCTCTAGCAAACAAAAAAATTCAAAATCCTAGGAAACACAGGGAGTGCATGGCCTCCCTGGGATCTGACTCCTCAACACTGTCATGGATCCAAATTCCAAGGGCCTCTGTTGTGCAACAGTGAAAGAAAACACAAAAATAAACCATGCGTGTGTTTACAAGACCAGCTGTCTTCGTGGTCTCTTTTTCCTCTCCCTCTCTCCCCGCCCGCCCCCGCCTCACCCATGGCCAAAGGGGGTTTCCATGCCAGCTTTGCTACATGGCATGATTAGGAAAGGAAAAAAAGTCTCGGTCTGGCTTGTGTACCAGGCTGAGCTCCCCAAGCCCTCCACTTCCCTTGATTCCTTACTGCAGTGAGGACACAGAAAAAATGCCTGTCTCACTGAAGTTGATAACAGCTTTTGCTCAGGGCTTTTAAATGAGGCTTTGCTGGGCTTCCAGGGCAGATGGAAAAGTCATAAAAGAGAAAAGAACTATCATTTCTTGACCAGGAAACAGATTGTGGACTCTCCTGCAGACTGCTGCTTGCCTTTTACATCAAGGCTAACCACTATCACATTTTGTGACATCCTTCTCTCCTTTCCTCACAAGCAACCTCTGAGCCAGGCTTTGCTATCCCCTTCCATCGTAGGAGCACTCAGCTACAGAAGCACATCTGTGTAGGACCAGAAGAAGAAGAACTGGTATCAGAAATGAGGGAGAGGACTACTTGCAAGGAGAGGGGAAGGGAGGGGAGAACCCTGGAACAGTTGGTTGAAATGCCGCATGACATGGCTGCAGCAGGAGCTAGGAGGATGTGCTGGCAGGGCTGCATCAGGGTTACAGGGATATTGAAACCTGGAGTGTCATGGATAAGCACTCGGATGACCAGCTGAGCAGTCCGAAGAGTTCAAACAGCACAGCGAGGGACGGACCTCTGGTTAAGGCTACAAGTACACTGGCAAAGTTGTAGAAGTAGCTCAGTATTGCAGGTCCAAGCCGAGGCGCATTGGAGAGGGAACAGGCTCAGGAACAAAGCCAGGAGGCAGATGCTGCGGGTCACAACCGAGCACCAGCAGAGCAGGGCTGCGGTAGCAGGAGGTGCTTTGGCAGGGCTGCTGGAGAGCATGGGAAGAGGGTGGCTGGGAGCACGGCAGGGCAGGTTGCCGGTGCTCTGGCAGCATGGGAGGGGGGAGCCCAGGGCGCTGCAGAACTGCGCTGCAGAGGTGAAGACTCAGGACCGAAATGGCGCTGGGACAAAACGGGTCGAGCTGGAGATGCACAGCCCGTTCTGCAGACACAAGTGGCAGCATGCTGTCAGCCTATCAATCTTCCACTTCTACGCCAAAGTTCACATCCACCCCAAAAAGCAAGAGACACACATTCAGGCCCCACACGGGAAGGGAACCGGTGCCATGCCAGACATCAAGACCATCTGTTAAGCACCACCCATGTGAAACTCAGTTATGGGTTATTAATCATTAGCAGCAGGAGCCCTGTTATTTTCAGCAATACTCAAGGACCATGTGAGAGAGTCCCTATTGTGCTAATATGAGGGATGTGAAGGATCAGCCAGTCCCTGCCCCAAAGGGTTTCCAACACGAATAGCTACAGGAAAAGCAAGCTAGGAGGGAGAAGGAGAAAGCTGGGTACAATAGCAGATACTTTAGTTGCCTTTCCAGATTATCGCTACCATTGCCTAAAAGGTGGCAGAGCAAAACTGCTGTGGGATTCACACCTTGGCCAGACCTGACCCTGACCTGCAGCTCTGCAGGGAAAAGGCCAGGGCCTGGCCTACCTGCTTCTCCTGGCTGATGTGGCTGAAGGCAGAAGCCAAGGGACACAGGACAGGGAAGAGAGGGTGGAAGTGAGGGGGAGCCCCCACACCAGCCAGGCCTGGGCCAACTCCTCTCAGGGTGGGCAGAGTCAGGAGAGCTAGGCAAGAGGCAGTGCTGGTCCAGCTGCTGAGCATTGCTCAGCATTTCAGGTACAGGATGCTGGTGGCTCCCCCCCTCCTCCTTGGCGTCCCTCAGAGCCCTTTTCCTCTTCTCCCTTGCTGCCAGAGTGGAAACCCACTCCCTATTATTTTCTGCCCCTGGGTTTCCCGGGAAGCCACCGCCGGGCAGCCAGCAGGGAGCTGAGGTAAGGAGACCTCGCCTTTCCCTTCGCACGACCCGAGCCACCCGACAACTTCAAGGAAGGCTGCGAGCGGGCGAGCAGGCAGGGCAGGGAGAAGCCGCGG
>NW_009260791.1:1104965-1105934 GCF_000687185.1 Egretta garzetta
CCCGGGCTCTGCTCGGGGACGGCGCAGGGGAGCAAAGGAGGGTTAACGGGGAGGGGAGCTAACGGCGGAAATATGAGGTGCTGGGAGGACCCCCCCCTCCCCCGGAGTCACAGCCATCGTCCCTGTCCCCTCTCTGCTGCTTCAGCTGCTTGGCAAAAAGGTTAGAAAGAAACAAGAGTGGGAACCCACCGTGTCCTCCTCGGAGGGAGACAGGGGAGCGGTAGATAGAGATAGGCACAGAGTGGTGCTTGCTGCCGTGGAAGTGATGCTCGTACTGAGCCTGAGATACAGACGAGGAAGAGGAGGCAGAAGAAGCCACGTTAGAGGAACTCCACACAGAGCTGACGATACATCCCCAAAAGAGGGAGCACATCCACAGGGTCCAGGCGGGGCGGCGTCCCGGGCAAATGCTGGGGTCTATTCTCGGGTGCATGGTCAAGGCACAGGGCACCTACAGACGGGCAGTCTGAATTCCAGCCAGGGAGAGAGGATAAGGTTCATGATGCCAGGGGACCCATGCTAGCAGAAAGGAGAGTCGCTTCCGAGGCTCTAGGGTGCGCGTGTGTGTTCAAGAGGCAAGGAGACAGTATGTGTCTGTGCGAGAGAGCGTGTGCTGGGAGGGAAGGGGAGGGAAGGGGGAAGGTTAGTAACCACACACAGAGGAATAAGACGCGCCGTTTCCCAGGGCTGGATCTACTGTGCCAGGAACCCCGCGGCCGTACCGAGCCTCCAGGAGAGCGCAGGAAAGCCGCACATGTCAGCGCGAGGGTCCTGGAGCTTGCACTTGTCAGGTTCCTCCAGGCTCACGGGGTCCTCGAGGGCTTTTCCCTGCCTGCGATCCCTGTCTCTCACTAAGCTGAGAGGGACTACTGAAAACGAAAAAGAAGAAAAAAAGCCAGAGACCCCAGGTAAATTTTTGATTTTTTTTTTTATCCCAATTCCAGGGGGCTTCTGCTGCTTCTCCACTAG
>NW_009260791.1:1106749-1114149 GCF_000687185.1 Egretta garzetta
TGTCCTGCGGCCGCGGCTGCACAGGAGCAAAGTGAGAACCGGGACTGACCGCGCTCATTAAAACTCCACGCCGCTTTTATAGGTTATTTTTTTTTTTTTAAAGGCTCCTGCAACAATAGGCTGAGTTCAAACAGGTGTATTTACACTTAACCCTCGGAGAGCGAGGACTGCAGCCAGAGTTTGCAGCCCATAAATTAATAAGCAAATGCAATAGCATTATATAGCACTTTATTGCCTATCAGAGTGCATGGCAAAAATCCCCAGCCACACTGGGGAAGCCAGGCACCAACGGTGACTTACATGCAAGATCACTTGGGGAGTCAATAAGGAGCTCTGGAAAAGGAGCCAGCCGGCCCCAGGACTTGCCTTGCACCGCGCTGCCTCCCTCTCCTTCATTTATTCATTCCAACCAGAATAAATTGTTTATGACTGTAAGTTCCCTTGTCTTCCCCTCTAGATCCATGTGTGCAGGTGTGTGCACACATGCGCCTCAGAAACCTGCTTGACGCATTTCAGAAGTATTTCCCTAATGCAGAGATGCAATGTTTTCGGTCACTGATCTCTATTTGGTACAACATGTCAGTAACTTGTAATGATCAGCCTGAGCTGCACACCTAGTGCTTCTGGCGGAGCCTGATATGCTTGTAATTTATTTTCTAGTAACTTATGGTATAGTTTAAGTGCTCTAAATCAGGGGCTAGAGCAGCCAGAAATACTTCCGTGTTTTGCAGGGTTTAATCAATGACTGTGGATGGTAAAGCTGGAAAGCAAGAATATTACTTTCAAATTTATCCAACATCTGGCACCTAAAAATCTCAGAGTGCTTTAAAATCTACTAATGAAGCCATTCAAGAGCTTTAGGTACTACTTTGCCATTCTGCAGATAAGGAAACAGAGGCTCAGAGATGTTGAGCCAGCGTGTGACTGATATACATGGGAACTTAACAGAACAGACACCGAGATCCTCCATCCTAACCAGTACATACTGCTAGTATGAACATTTGACTGATTTGGTGGTCATTTGTTAGCCTTAAAGTGTGAATATCAGCCTTCCTCACAACAGGCCACACAGCCAGAGACGGGGGTGAGTAACCTGTGGGGCAGGCGCCTGCTGGCTGGAAGATTTGCGGTGCCAGGCACAGGGCACGGAGCAGTTTTAGCCGTGCCAGACAACTGTTCCTGGCCCTGAGTTTTGTTGAAGAAACCGGAGTTGCTGCCAGATATGTGGCAGGATACCCAGAAGGATCCTGTCTTTGAGAGGAAGCCTCCCCATGCTCCTATCTGCGCTTGGGAGAGGTGGGGGAATGTAATCTGGCATATCACTCTTGAAAGGCTGCCGACCCATGAGGATGCTGCTGGCATCCACCTTGAATCCCCTGCCGCAGAAGTCCTAACTTTCACCCAGTCCACAGACAAAGTACTCTAAAATATTTGTTGTGTAGTTAAACTGCAGGGGGCTTGATTTAGGCGAAAGGGGGAAGGATGGATATTAAATACACATCACTGAATAGTTCATTTGTAAAATACAGGAAATCTGTTCTGAATAAATTTCAGGCCCAGCTAGTTATCAAGAATGTAACAAAGATGTCTCTCCCATCATTTTACTTTCTTTTTCTCTGGCTACAGCATTACAAAAAGGACAGAATATATCACACATTACAGGATCACTCACTTAAAAATGGGACTCCAGATCTAAACATTGAGGACTCAGTACTGCTTCTCCAGAAGGCAATGGTGGAAAACTTATTCACTTGTATGGAAAACCTATGTGGTTTAGGAAGCACCATTCTGGAGGGAAGAGCAGGGGGACTGCATGGATACACCCCTTGCCACTTTCCTGCAACTATCTGCACTGTTGCTGAAAGAGAAAAAAAAAAAAAAAACAGAAGAGGGACCTTCTTTGCTGACTAAACTATGGTGGCATCCTTGGGGTCTTACTTCCCCTTTAACAGTCTGACAGACCACATCCTCTTCTCCTCTCTGCACCCAAGCCCCTGTTTGTGCTGACCACCTCCTGGGCTGCTGTGGGAGGCAGAGCCCTCAATGGACAATAAATTACCTAGCTCCAAAACAAATCACTGATCCCTTCCTCAGCTCGCTCACTCTGCCGCCCACCCCTTCCCCACAGACAGAGGTACCAGCTTAGGTGCAGGGGACATACAAAGGAGATGAACATCACTTCAAATTGCCCTGGCCATAGGCAGAAAACACCTCATAGCCCCCAAACAGGAGAAACAGAGCTGCTGTGTATTGCCCCTGTGCTGAGGAGTTGTCCTGCCAAAGTTCTGCCTACCAACCTTCCTTTGCTACAAACCATTGGGAGTAAACTGCCCTAGGCAAAAAGGAGAAAGGCCAAGAGAGCCAATCTGTACGAGTACAACATAAAAATAAAAATAAATTTTAAAAAGGAAAAAAATGGGAAGCTGGCTATAAATACATCATAAGGTTCTGGTGACACCGTAAAGTACTGGAACTTCACTCTGCCTTACTTTATTAGGTGTCGGTGGATGTATTTACTGCCCTGTAATTCACAGGTGACTCATTTATTTAGCAGCACCGCTGCAGGAAGAGGGCAGATTTCAATTGCAGTTTCTCCTCTTGGGTGGAAAGGGGAAGTTCATAGTCAGAAGTGAAGTTTCAACAACATTATTCTTACCAGATTTACTTCAAAAGAGGTATTGTTATTTTCCTATTAGTGTATTTCATCTGGGTAAACATTCAGTCTTTCTAAAATACCCTTGTGTCTTCAGAACTGAGATGGGTGCCTTAAAGGACAGTGGTTCCCATCATAAGTTCCTTCCTGCAGATATGAGAAAAGCAGTCTTATTTCTTACATAGCTGTTTCTTTTACTAAAAGAGCAGAGGGCCACCATATTCTCATAGAAATGAGAAATAATAAAGCAATTGGGTTTGAGTTTTACAATCCCAGAAAGAGAGACAGTTGGCTTTAAGCCCAGGAAAAGTTCGTACTCTGCCTTATTTGTGTCAGCAAGTACAACTCTCTCTGTATTTCCTACTAAATCTTAGCTGTTAATTACTTTGCTGCACTCAGAACTGAGAAAGTCAGTTCTGCTCTAAAATTGCAGATCTCCCAAACTGCATCCAAAGGGGAATCTCCATTAGCTTTCAGCAACACAGGTTGACTGCCACAGAGACGACAGCTCTGGCTCCACCCAGAAGAGGCTAACGAGCTACAGCATAGCCAGTGCACTGCTATGTAATAACAGTTAAGAGAATAAGGTCAGCTAGAACAGCCTGTCACCCAAAAACTTTTCCCAGACTGAACTGTTTCTCTCAAGGTTCAAAACAGTCCCATTCTTTTTTTTTTTTTTTTTAAATGTACTTTTCCAAGAACAAGAAAAGAAGGCAAGAACAGGTTACGCTTATGATCTTAAAATAGAGTCTTAAATAAAATAAAATAAACCAGAGGGGGTTGCATGCTGTAGAGAGCTTAGGACTGGCATATAGACAAGTTTGTCTTTAGCAAGCACTTCAAATACTGCTGAGGACAGCAGTGACCGAGAAGCTGGTAAGTTCCTCAGCACTGCCAGCAGAATTAACTGCTCTGAGACTAGACCCTGGTGCCCCACTGTCCTTGTCACCATCACCTCTCTGCAGGCAGCCTCGGGAGGCAGGCAAAACCCAGCGGCACCTAAGAATTACCAGCATGTGCTCATCCAGAGGGAAAGGGAAGTGTTGCTCCAGGACAGGGCTGAAGACCACGCACACAGCTACTGCTATGCAGTACTTTTTCTGCGTATAACCAATTCACCTCAGACTCTGTAGTTCTCCGTGTTATTCTGTATCTTTGAAAAAAAGAGCAATCTATTCTCAAGGCTTCTGTGCTTTCTTTTAGCATCCAGTAAGTCCAGCTACTTACAAAAGTTGAGGCATATGCCTTAACATGTTACCAGTGACAAAGGGCAGGTCTAATTCTCTTTACAGCTCAGCTCCAAGGGACCGCAGTTTGCCAGAAGCAACTAATACAGAAGCTTCAGAGCCTAGTTTTGTTCTCGTTTATGTCGGGGTGAGTAAATGCAACAGAGCCACTGGACTGACATCAGTAAAGTGAGATCTGACCCTTGATGTTCGTTTGCAAGAAGAGAAATGCAAGCTGATTACAACCAGTTAGCCTGGGCTAGCAGTTAAGTCAGCCAAAAGCAACAGTAACCACTGGGAGCTTTGACAGAGGAAGAGGGACACAAATTCAGCTCTGTCCAGCGTCCAATTTAAGGGCCAGAAATCTTGCAAAGTTCAGACTTTTATTTTCTTAAATGTCACACCTACAGTCCTATGTTAGTGGAAACAAGCAAGAACAAATGGGACAGACACACACAAATGCAGCAATATATCTCATTTTGAGAAGCATTAATCAATTATAATTGGGAAAGAGGCAACGTCAGAATTTGCAAATGCAAATTGACAATAACATGTTAGAATTGGCCTGGTTTGCTAGATAATGTATAAAGCACAGCCCAGTGCACTCAGCACAATGTGAACTAACAGAAGCAGAGAGTCCCTTCCCCCGAGGGCTTACAGACTTGCTGGAAAGGCATGAGTTGTTATGTTGGACCAGTTTATGAGCAAACAGTACCTTTATGGCTTAAGTCTGCTAGCCTGTGAACCTAAGAGAATGGAAAGGCTTAGATACTGGCAATAGTGGCTTCACACAGGAGCAACTAATACAACTGCTTTCAGCCCTGAGCTCGGAAAGTCTCCCTTTCAATCTTTGCTGAATGTACCACAGAGATACTCCTGGCTACCTGCACAGGACACCAGCAAGCATCCTCTCTCCTAAAGCCGACTCATAAATTAGGACAGGATCCTTCTAACACTTTGGACCCTCTACCAGATCAGTAATTACAAATGTGCTTTGTGTTAAATGAAGGATGCCTAGGTTTGATTTACTTCAACCATCATGAGGAGCTCCTGTTATTCAAGTGCCCACCGACTCCCCTTTTGTCTCACAAAACACTTCAATCCCTGCCCCTGGGGTACTTTGATAAAGTGGGCTAAAGCAGGCTCTAGTCTGCCTGTCAGCTCCCTGCTGACAGGCAGACACTCATCTCACAAGAGAAAACTGATCCTGTGCGGCTGCAGAGCTCTTTCCTCCAGGAAGGCTGGAACTGCATCTATCCCCTTTACTCTCAGCAGAAGCTGGGTTCAATGACAACTGCTCAGATCTTGTCAGGCAGAGAAACAGAACCTGTTTCTACTTCTTGTATCATTTCAGGCAATGTGACTTCTTAGCAAAGGTTTGGTTCATACTCAGAAAAGATTACAGAAACCAGAAGACTGGCCAAGTTTGAAGAAATCAGGGTTGCCCACTGCTCCACTTTAGTTATTAAATCACCAGTGAAGGCAAGGAGCCAGATGGTTTCATTTTTTGACATTTCTGTCAAAGAATTCACACTTTGGTAACTCTACTACCTATGTTTCACTAAGGATACCAGAATAAAATGGTAGTGATCCCGTAGCATGTGCTGAGAACTGATTTCCATCATTCATAACAGCCCCCTCTTACAGGTAGACAACTTTCTAACTAACTGTGAGATAAGCCTGATTTTATGTTGAGCCAAATTCGTCTCTAGTATAACTCTTAGCAACTGATATGATGGATGCAAGTAGCTACTGTATTTATGGAAACAGAAATATATGTGTACCTTGCTCTCCCTATGACTGGAATCAGCGTTGGCAAGTCTAAGGTGAAGGCGAACAGCCTGTTCCCAGCCTAGGTGCGAGCCTTGTCTGGAATAACATGCTGCCGTAATCCCTTGCCTTTAGTGACTCTCACAGCAGCAAGAGGTTAGACACGCCAGCAGATCACAGAGGAGGACGCGTGACCTGCAGTCATCTTGGCTGTACCTATTCTGTAGATCTAGATTTAGATCTCCGAGGTCTGCCAGTCCAGCACCTTACATACTCGTGCTAAATATTAGCACTGCAGAACTAACATTTATGTCATGAATTCTTAGTGCAGAAGAAAAGAGCTGGGAAATTATTTTGGAAGAGCTCTGAGTTCTAAAACTTAAATAGTACCTGAAAGGCTGAAGTAGAAAGAGACAGGGAATAGACAGAGTTAAAATATCTGCTGTGATAAATAGGGAGCTATTTTAATTTTTCCCCATGAGAGCAGAAAAGAGACTTCTATTTTCCTTTTGCACTCAAAGAAATCTTGTCTGACACAGAAAGGAAAAGCTGGAAAAACTGTTGCTTTTGCTCCTTTAAACTGGCTTCTGTGCTAATGAAAAGCGAGCTCTCTAATAGACACTGTGCACAGGCTCCCCTCTGCTTCTCTTCTCTCTTCCACCTATCATCTTGCCTAGCTTTTTGCCTGTAATCACCTGTTCATCTCGCAGCAATAACTGCCAGGTGACTGGTGTTTGCTGTAGCCTCCCAACCGCCGGAAAAAGAATTAAAAGAAAAGCAAAGAAAGATGTAGGGGGAAAATCTTTCAATGACACAAGTGTCTCACCGCCAGCGAGACAAAGAGTGAAATGTCTCCTGCGGCCAGGCCTGCTCGTGTGGGAGCTGCTGGTAGGTGTAATTTCCTAAGATGTATACCTTGTCAGTGTGCAGAAGATGAAGAGAAAAAGAAGGTCAGAGCAGCCAAAGCTAAAAAATTGGAAGGACAAAAGAAGAGACTGTGGGGAACGATTCTTTTGCTTTTAACCCTGAAAGAGCCCATGCTGCACGGTCTGTGGCAAACCACCCTACTGGCTAAGGCACAATGAACAAGACGACCATTGAGTGGTCTTCTCCTCACCCAAAGGAAACAGCCATTTTTACACGCGGTGCCTGGGCTACAGAACCTGCACAGGGTAGTACACGGTACACAGTCCAGTTGCTCTCAACCACAGTAGAAATGAATTTTTTCCCTCCAAGTAACTAGGCTCAGAATAGACAAGACAGCCAGGAACTTCAAGAGGCTATCTAGTCAATCTCTCTGCACCAAGGCAGGATAAACTTTACCCACAACGTTCTTGCTGATGTTGTCTAACTTGCAACGATGAAGAATCAATGCCTGTGGAAGCAATATATACCAGTGCTCAACTCTGCCAACAGAAATATTTTTTGTTCCTTTTCACAAATCTGCTGTAGTCAAAGAAGTGGTGTGTGACACTGACAAATTACAAATGCATTAATCAGGATATAATTACTATTCTTCCCTTGTTCCCAGATATAAATGTACTAAAATACTGTAACTAACAGCAGTATATAATATATTGCAACACTGTGATGGTATATGTAAGCATTTCACTAAGTATATGAGCAACACGACCACCAAATGGGCAAACAAGACATGGTTAGTTCCTCATAGGAGGCATCCAAGAAACAAAAAGTTGCAAGAAATGACAAGATAAGCATTAGGGACGCAAACAGGCCGGGAATCCTGCTGA
>NW_009260791.1:1114239-1145888 GCF_000687185.1 Egretta garzetta
CTGCTGAATACACAAGAAGTATGTCTGGGGAAAAAAGGACAAGAGAAGCAGCACTGTTAGCAGTTGAAGATCCCACTTTTGGGAGAGTGAAAGTAGCATTAAAACATCAGGTATGAAAAGGGAAATTGGATACAGAAGATGACAAGCCAGCATCACTTCCAACTTCTCTAATCCTTCTCTTCTTCTCACCTCTTCTCCTTCTGTGTCTAAGACCATCAGGGACAGTAGCTGTCAGTGCTAACTATAGAGAATCAGCTCTCTGGTACTGTATAGTCACAGTTAATTTAGGGCATAAATGTTAAAGACTAACAGTTTTGTGTATAGAGCAATAATTAATGATAATGATTGAGAATTAACCATTAGCATAAAGTGTGTTGCTAATTAATGTGTTCGCTAAAGTTTTGGTTTAAAGTTTAAAACTGGCCTGATTTATCAGTCTTCTAAACATTCCCTTCCTAGCAATCAGTAATTCCTTAACACATATATACACACACATTTTCAGTTGCAATACTGCAGTCTGTTATTACTTGCCCTATCATAGAAGAAAGATTATTTCCTTCCTCTTTACAGATATCTTTTACATATTTGAAGACATCTGCTATGTCTCTCCTCACTAAACAAGGACATTTTCTTTATTGTTCCTTAGAGATCCA
This sequence comes from Egretta garzetta, assembly GCF_000687185.1. Classification (NCBI taxonomy): domain Eukaryota; kingdom Metazoa; phylum Chordata; class Aves; order Pelecaniformes; family Ardeidae; genus Egretta; species Egretta garzetta. Next base: position 1,114,893 of record NW_009260791.1, read on the forward strand.
TGGGTTTTAGACTGTGCTCACTATTGCTGGTTTCCTAGAGACTTTTTCCAAATATCTATGTTTTTCTTGTGCGATGCTCCAGACTGGATGCAGTCCTTCAGATGAAGTCTCATGAACACTGCATATGGACAAACAATTATTTCATGTATCTCATTGATGACACTCCTGTTTACATTCCTCATAAGACGTTTGTCCCTCTTGCATAGAAGGAGGGCTCATATTAGCACCCTTCTAACTACTTCCAGTTTTGTATTCTACAACATGGAAAATATGGCTAAGCCCTGGTCCACGAGCTCCTAGGCCTTTTGACTTAGATTTTTAAAAGTTTTTGGAACTTTCAGAAAATGCAGCTTAGGTGACTGTAGCATTACGCTGGGGTGGGTAGTAGTACAGCATCAACTACCTGTTCCCTGCCGATATGTTTAATACTACTGAGGACAGGCCCTGGCTTCAAGGCATACAACACACCCACACAAACCAAACAGATGGAAGCAAAATACGTTCTAGGTCCATTTGAGGCAACTGATCAGAGGACTTACTGGGACATTTGGTCTCCAGCAGAGAACCTCAACAAAAGCACAATAGTGAGAATAAATGTAAGGAACATGAACTGCTTTAAAATGATCCCTCTCCTTGTGAAGCACCTCACTCTCCTATCATTTCCCAGGGTCTCAAACTCCACTCCAGCTACACAAGCTCCTCCTGAGACACCAGCAGTTTCCCTTGTCTTGTCAAATCCTCCATCCTGCCTGTAATTCAAGGAGTGCTTTGTGCTAGTCACAGGAATGCAAAAATCCTGCTTCCTCACACTGAACACTTCCCGATATCCAGCACCCTTGCCTCTGAGCAAAATGGGAGGGCATTTGTGTAGGGGGAGGCAGCCAGCAGCAATAAAATCCCACTGGAGTTGCAAACGCTAACACCACAGCAAGTACAGACATCAGGAGTACATGGGCTTTAAGCACCAGGCAGCCGTGAAAATTGAGAAGTGGAAACAAAGAAGGGAAAGGAGCAACACGCTCCCTCACTGATAGGCTGTATGCAACAGATAAGGCATAAACTGCTCCCAACACGGATGTGCTATTTATTGGACAGGACAGACAAAAAACTCCAGCTACTCATTGTAAAGTGCCAAGGGAAAAGCTAACGATAGGGATGGAGGGATTACGTTTAGTCAGATGCACGCAAACACATGTGCATGCACACGTGCACACACACATACTTCTGCTTCTCTCTCTCCTCTGTAGCCTCTTTATCTCTTCCTCAGACTATCAGCCAGGGACAACTACAGAAGAAACCAGTAAAGGGGAAAACAGGAAAATGCCTGAATAACCCATAGAGGGAGCTCACTTGAAGAATCACACTTTGGTTTTTTCTCCTTTCCAAACTCCTGGTTGGTCATACAAAAGCCATCTGCACCCTGGACCAATTTATTCCTTATGTCACCCCTTAAGTTATAATTAGGGCTGCATAGTTTTAACTAGATGCCACATTTCACCCCCTTCCCTTTTTTATCACTCACCAAAAGTGAGCACTCAGGATGGCAACACACAGTCTGTCATTGACTCCTCCAGGGTACTGGCAGAAGTATGGTGGGTACTGTGAGGATGAAAGAAATCTGAGTGGTCTTCAGGATGACTAACTCTGAATCATTTTGTTGCTGTCTTCATCTCTGCATTCTGATCTCCTCCCGCACAGAAATCAGAAGGTAGCGATTTTGTGACAGCCCAAGCTACCAAAAATCCTCCAACGAGACAGAAAGCAGTATGTGATGAAGAGAATAAACAGATACACAGGTGCTCCGTATAACACCTTTTCTTGTACTGAGATGCTTCTTACCCACTACCAGCCCCTACACTAGATGTGATCCTCAGAAACATAGCAGCGGGTAGATAAAAAGAGGGCATCTGATCTTCCTGGCTACCTGAAAACACGTTGTTCTCCAAGTGGCAGAACTACAGAAATAAATGAGTAGGAAATGAGGCTTCATATTTCCCCTCTGTCACCCCCCCATATTCACTGTAATAATGTCACCATATCACCCTCAGTTCCCCCTGTATTCTCTCACACTCCCTCCTCTGATGTGCTCAGTTTTCTGTCATATTTCCTACCACCCTGCAACACCTTTCATTTCCTTCCCTCCTCATGACTTGCTTTGGCCGAGGAAGAAGCAGCCTGTGTTGTGGCAGGTCCAGAGCTGCCAGCTGGTGGACCAGCCTTCGTGCCTCAGTAGGGACGAGGCACAAGTTCTGTAGGAATTCAGTATCTCTGGAGCTTCAACGCTCCTGTCAAATGTGGTGGTTGCTGGCCAGGCGGACCAAAGGGGCAATGGCCAGAGTGATTGCAGAAGCATCATTTCCTTAGAATCCAGACTAAAATAACACTATATTTCCACACCAGTACAGTATGGCCTCAAGTGATGTGACAGATGAGGTTGCAGGATGTCAGCTTCTCGCTATGGGCTGTAACGCAAGAAACCTTTTGTACAAGGAGTACCAGAGCCAAAGAGTATGGTATGAGAGACGGGTATGAGACATCTGTATTACATATATATGGTAATGAAGCGTGTTTTAGTTAAAGGATGGCAGAAATAGCAGCACCAGAAGGAAACCTTCAAAGGTGAGTAATTCTGTGCCGCTTTGATCAAGCATTATTCTCCACTGGAAATGGGAGATTTCATCTAGCAATCCCAAAGAGACCTCGACCAGCTACAACACAAAGGTGGGGAGACTGCCTCTCTTCCCCACCCGCAAACATCGCTTCAGTGTCAGAGCCAACGACTGAACAGAAATCATACAGGAAAGAGAAATAAATTATCTAACGCAGTTCGAGGTCACAGAAAAACATTGCACAAAAGTAAATTTCAAAACTAGTGTGACAGCAGCATGTTTCTGACTTCTGTTGGAGAAATAGGTGGCATCTGAGGGGAGCCCCCAAACCATCTGGCTATTTGTGGGGTCTATGAGACTTTTTGATCTGTCCCCAGAAGTATTGCTGAGCTTTAAAGAACTTACTAACAAAATTTTCATGTGAAGAAATACGTCCCTGAAAAGCTGCTTTCAACAGAGGACTGTCTAATAGTTTTGTTTTGCTTTTTCTGAGCAAGCTGTATTGCAACAAATTGCTTTCATTATCAGGTTTTCTTAGGTTGCTAGTTACAGGCTGAAAATAATACATATCCAGATGTTTATACAGAGCTTATGGTAGCTTAGGTTACATAAGTCATAGTAAAAAAGTTTATAGGGTTAAAATAAGACTAGACAAAGCACTGAGACTACCCCAGGCAACAATCCCGCACCATCCAAGTAGGACAGCTGGCATTTAGCAGGTATTTTTACCTCCATCCATCTTCATTTTTCTCCCTCTTTATCTCCCATTTTTGTAATTCCCCATCCCATCCTGCACAGGAACACACACAGGCTCACCCACTCACTCCCATTTCTTCTCCTGCCAAGAAGAGCATCCTGCGTGGGATTCAGTCATTTGTTGTCCACAGAACTTCTGGTGTGTGTCTCTCTAAATAGCTGACATCTGGAGGAGCTAGATGCTACTTACACCCTCCTTAGCACGATCAGATGCTGCTGAAGAACATGAACAAAATGCCTCATTTTTAATATCTTCTTTTTACCTCCTCTACTTCTTTGCTTTCAAAGGCGTTGTTCTCAGGGTCACAAAGAGACCAGTATAAAAGTATACACTGATAACAATCCATTACTTCTGCTATCCAGCACCCACTTCTGTAACATACTCACTGCTTTTTAGGAAGAATGTGTCACCCTAGTACCCTTCTGCAGAGATCGGAACACAACCTGGGTACCCATGGTGGTACTGAAATTCTTTAATTATTAGACCCCCTCCTTCCCTTCATTATTCAACAGACACCTTAATTTTTATAGCAACTAGAACAGGGGTTTCACAGACTACAGGATTTTCTAACTATACAAACGTGTTTCACTTAATGGTTGTTACTGGCTCACAAATAAATCAGGAGGCCACAATAACATGATCCTGTAATTAAAGACCGAAAGGAATGCATAGAGAGGAAGATGTTACATTTACTTCCAGCATGCCTCAATTCTGAATGCTTCATTTTGCAACAAAACCCAAAATCACTCAGAACAGGGTTGTTGTTGGGTTTTTAAATGTTCTCTCACACATATCCATCTATTCACGTGCATGTGTAATCTTTACTTCAATGGAGTATGCCTTCATTTAAAAAATATAGCTAGGACATGCATGTCTCAAGTCACACAGGCAAAAGAAATATAGTCAGCAAAGTGACAGGTAGCACAGATGCACCTAAATTGATTAAATTGCTGTTGCTAGAACACTACCCTGTCATTCTTGTCCAATCCTTTCCAAAGTGCTCTTGTTAGCAGGTTGAGAGAATTAAGTTAAGTTGACTCACCAATATTAATAGGTCTCTCTAATCCAATAGCGGCATGCTCGGGGAATGCCACCTGCGTTCTCTTTAAGCAAAAGATACTGAAACACGGCCAACGCTTTGCCCAGCTGTTTCAAAAGCTAAAATTAGACACACCTGTTTTAACAGTTGTTTCAGCAGCTGGACACTGGGATGTGGATCAAGAAGATTTATTCACAGCTTTCTCCCCTCAGAGCCAACAGTGCAACTTCAGTGCCTCATCCGGTGTTCAGAGAAATTTGTGTTGCAGGGAACAATGTGAATGAATCAAAAGAGGTCAGGGTGTTCCTCTTCCCCATTGCTGGACCTTGCTACAATGCAAGAAAAATTGCCTACGCAGTGGACTACAAGATCAAAATATACTGGTCTTGATCTAGTAGTATACAAGGACAAGATCTTGAACCATATATAAACCAGTGCAGTGATAAGCTGCAGGTATCACAAAACTGCAGGCTTGTGAGGTCTGTACCCTTCCACTCACTGCAATGAGTTGGCAATGCTGATAGCTAAAGCCAGCAAGTGAATCCTCTCAACTTTTCCATTACTGATCTTCAAGCAATCCAGCTAACATGCAAAAACCACTTCCCCAGCATCTAAAGCGTAACTGTCCCACCAGTTGCCTTCACGTTCAGTGTGCACCTCCACTGCAGGAACCTATGGCATGTTGGAAACGGAAAACACTGAGATGTTGTAAAAGAACTGACTGTAAAGTCAAAGACAAAATAAATTAAATCTTACTGAAATTACACTTTAAGCATTAGCTGAAGCTATTTCCAAGCTTCAATACCTCACCAAGTTGCTTGAGAATCCCAATACCTTGTCCTAAGAGGAAGATGCAATTTCCTAAAGTTTCTGTATGTCACAATCTAGTTCTGTTTGCCTTTTTCCCTGAGGCAAAATCAGTTTATACAGTGCTACCCAGAGCCACTTATTCCCAACCCAGTGGCAACCCCTCTGGTGTGACTTGGGAGCAAGTGGTAAACAGGATCAGTGAGATAATCTATGTTACGAAGAAGTGCAAAAACAGGAACTCCATGAATTTGTGTTGCAACTATAAAAAAAAGACACAAGGCAATTCTCAAGACAATTTTCAAAGTTACAGCTGGCCCTGTAGTCTTAGAGTTCCCCCTATAATCAGAAGCCATAAATTTGTAGACACGAATGCATTCAGGTATATAAAAGTAAACATCTCCCAGAGCATCTGTACACCCCTGGGATGGGCACCTGTGTGTTTTCAAAGAACTATGAACCCAGAGAGGTAGCATGCATATCTATGGAGATCACTTATAATGTACAAAAATGTATGCAAGCATACAGCCATGCCTACACAGCTCTACAGCCAAGGGAGTAGATGCCTCAGAGCACTCTGCACATCATCAGGTTCCCATCAAACACACCTCAGATTTTCTCATTCAAATGCAAAAGGGGTGGAGGGGAGAGAGACTACTAGGTTGTCAAACCCAGTAATAAATGCTTTTCAAGAGCATTTCTGATGGGATCTAAAGGTGCTTGGAGAAGTGGGGCCACCACGGTCAAACTGCATAAGTTGAACTCAAGAGCAGTGAAGACCAAGAGAGATGGTGACACAAAGACTTTTCCCCTCTGTCTTTCTGGGAAATAATGAACAAATCCTTCAGAGTGATTACTCTGTTACACCTGCTGGCCCTGCTCTCAAGTCTGTATTAGACAGAAGATGCTCCTATCTTCCCTCGGATTAAATGTGCCTAGTAAAAAGCGATCAGAGATTGGCACGATAATTATCTTTCCTTATTAGAAAGCAAGCCCTGGACCTGACTGAATATGACTCCTCTGTCAAGGCCCTTTGTGGGCTGTAATAGTACTCAGCCAACATCAATGGGCACAACACTTCATGTGAACAAAACAAAGCAACATATCAAGTAATCTTGTCTTTTTATTTGCTTTTTCTCTTCTAAGCCTGCTGAGTGAGGTGGGAAGGTGCCAAATTCCTTTTTAACTTGTATAAATGCATCTAAATGTCACAAAGAGCCTTGTTAAGTGAAAAGCTTTCCAAATGTTTTTTTTCTCCTGTATCTAAAATGGATTGCTCTTTTTTTTTTTTTTTTTTTTTTTTTAATTAAAAAAGGCACACTCTCTCAGGCCGCTGCCCTTCACCATTCCCGGGGCCAGCCGACTGCATTGACCCATAGCAGAGCTCCCAGAGTTCTCCCACAGCAGCATTCACCACAGTGCAGGGTACAGCTTTGCCCAGGGAAGCCAAGAGGAAGGGTAAACACGTAGGAAAAGACAAGACTGAAAACCCCTCCAGCTAGGGCCTAAGCAGACCTAGGGAGCCTGTGACAGAACAGACAGGCTCCCTCATTTATTTTTTTTTTAAATGCATTTGAAGCATATTCATTGCTTAGGTTCATTTTTATTAGCGTGAGCTTGAAGACAGTGAGTAATCCTCAAGAGCTGTGACCCCACAGACTGCAACACTGCCACAGAAAAGCTAGTGCCGAGGCCTTTGCAGAACACCAGCCCTGCTGCAAATGGTGCAGCTAGGACAACTTCATTTAAAAAGGGGTGAGTGGGAACAGCTGAAGCTTCCACACTGGTGCTCATACAGATATGAGTCTTGTAGATATGCCATGCTGAGAAAGATGGGTGGTGTGGTAAACCGTTATGGGAGCTGTGCGATAACAAATGACAGCAGACAGCACTGGCTGGTCTACAAACTGGAGAATTAGGGAGAACTGCAGAGTCCAACTGTGCTTAGTGGCCTCAATGAATCAGCTCCTTCCCTTTTAGTACAACCAACCATGGTCCTTTCATCATCCCAAAGGTCACTCCTATCTCCTTGGTCTGGCTCATTGCTCGGTGTTTTCAGTTATAAAAAAAAAAAAAAAAAAAAAAGCTCTGGACTATAGATTGCGTTTCTGACCTTACCAGAAAGATGTCAGGAGAAGCATCGTATTTTGTTCTGCAGCCAAGTCTAGGGCTCAAAGAAATTACCGCATCCTATAGTCTGTTCAACAAGACCTGCTGCAAAATGGTGTTACTATGCAGCCGTAGGAGCAGAACTGTGTTAATGCACTACAGTATCCTGCACCACTGTCAAGTGAGATGTGTGGTCCCAAAATGGGATGGCATTTCATCAGACAAAACTTACTCTTCAAGTCATCATATAATCTATAAGAACATTGCAACTTCACCCATAAGAGCAGAGTCAGCCACCAAATTTAGGAGAGCTGGCATCACAGAAGGGGAACCTTGGGTTCACTGCAAAGGAACCCTCTGCAAGCACATGATTCCACTGCAACCCCTGCACATGATGCCACTGCAACCTACTCCATTCTTGGGCCCTTCCTGACACCCAACTCAACAAAGACCTTTTACACTGGAAAAATGAAGTCTTACAAAGGTCATTTTTCTTTTCCACCATCTGCCACAGTCTGCCCATTCCCAAGCAGAAATGTGGGCCTTTCCATTCCAGGCTGTAATCCAGAAACTCGGACTAGTAAAACTACCAGCCTCTAAAGCCCAAATTGAGGAGCTGGCCCCTACAATGCAAAAAGAGTGATTTTAATTTTTTTTTAACATAGTAGCATTTTTTTTTTATTTGCCTTTTCCTTTTGGATTTGGAGAAGGGGAGAGGGAAACTGGGGAGGTGTTTTCAGGCTTTCATTTGTAATGGCTAGAAAATTTCTTTTTGGAAAAAATTAAATGAGCAGATACAATGACACATCATGTACCTGCAGAAGCTCAGATTTTAAGATAGACATCAGACACCAGTGGCCTCAAAATTAACTTACGTACTAGCAATAAAAAGACATCTCACATTTTAGAACCAACCAGAATTCCTGATCAGTGAATATTTCAAACTTTCTGTTCTGCAGAGGCACATCCAGGTGTTTGCTAGGCAGATGTAACAGAATTCTACTTCACTGGAGCAATGTTTAACTGCTGTGATCACTTAAATATGCATTTATTTGGCTCTGGAGTGAGAAAATGAAAAGCTACAGCAGACTTGCTTTGTGGCCCCACTGCCTTCTCATCTACGTAAACCTTGGGTAGGCAACAGTGCTTTCCCTTGCACCACTGTAGCTTTCCTAAAACTAATCGCCCCCCTGGGAATCTGATTTACTTCCCCTACCTCCTCTCTCCTGTGATCATCCACCTCTTCTCCCTTTTCTTTTTTCCTTCCTTGTCTCCCTGTCTCACGGGCTACAATGGGACAAGGAGCAAGAGTAGCACACACATAACCCCATCTCTTTACCTTGCTGCTTGCAGCATTTCTCAATTTCAGGAAATTGTCCCTTTTTGCTATTGCTGGCTGGCACCTTATTTGCATAAGGATGAACTATGCAGCCATGTTACCTCTCCTCTTCTGCAATACCACAGTCTGCCAATGAGCCCGAGTAGTTTTAAACAGGGTTATGCTTTCTCTTGTGCCCTCTTGCAAGCTTGGTGCTCTACCAGGCAGCTGCAGAATAGACGCACTGAATGCTCAATATTCCCTGCGCAGCAGGCCAACAGGAGCTCCGAGGGGGAGGCACATCCAAGCTCCTGCAGCTAAAGCCTGGCAAAAAGAATGAGCTTTCCTGCTGCCTTGAAAATGACAGATGTACACAGAGGCTTTGCACAACCTACGGCCATATGATCCCCCACACTGTCCCCTGGAGCCCAGCAAGCAATATAAATTGCCACACAAAGAAACATGCTCAACAGCACTGACCTGAACGCTACCTAGAACAAGCAGTAATGTACAAGGTAATGTAACTCCAGTGCACAGGATCAACCTTTGCTTGTAGGGTGTGTTTATATGTAGAGTCTACATATTCATATATCAGATTCCTGGCTAGCACATTCAAGGGGATGGCAAGATATAACCTGGCTTGTTCCTTTTGGATAGGATTAAAAGCTTTTACATTGGTTCAGTGCTTCTTGAGAAAAACAACTGTTTCTCCCACAGATCTTGAAAGACAGCAGGTTCCAGTCTAGCTGGAAATGGTGACAACAGTCCTTCTTTCAGTACTTCTGCTCTAAAAGGAACTCTGTAAAATTATATGTGTTTTCTCACATTCCAGGAATTAACCAGATCAAATATGCTTGACCTTCTGATGAGAGGGAACTGTTGGGGTTTTTCTAACTGTCAAGGCTTGGACCTGAGAGAAAAGTTGAGGTCGTATCCAGCAAGAAAGACTAAATTACAAAAACTATGTAGTTTAACCTCAGCAGTCCCCTTGCAAAAGCAGCTGTAAGAACCCCTGGCCAGTGTGATCCCAAAAGCCCACATATAATTCATTTCCACAATGTCCTCAAGCGAGGACATCATGTCATTTACAGTAAGTCACATAGTAAATACAATTTGTGGCCTGCTAGCAATGAGAAGGCACACTGCTAGCGAAGGTTAAGGATCAGCACAATTTTTTTTCTGTCAGTTGTTCCAGACATGCAGGTAAACCTCTGCTTTTCCTGGGGAAATGGCCTAACAAGATTCTGTAGTACCACTGACATCTTGTTTTCTGTATGCTTATTAATTTGGCCTATTAACAAATTTCATTACAGTCACAAATACAGGCATAAACAAATACTTGGTTATATTCAGCCAAGTTTTCAAAAATGTTGTAAATCAATCATCAGTTACAGAAAAATTAGGGTGTGCTGGTTAATAATTTATGCCAGATTCATGCAGGATATCCAACTATGTAGCAGTAGCAAGAAGAGACCTCAGAGTCTCCTCCTCCAAAGCTACTGCCTTCTAGGCTTCAGAAGACCTGATCTCCTTAAACCAAGTGCCGAATGAAAACCCCAGCACGCTCTGATCATCTCTGGGTCTATTCGGTACACCAGCAGAACACTCAGTTTTATTCTACAATGAATGCGTAACCCTGAAGATATACAAAAACACTGTTCCAAAATCCGCAACTCCACAAGTAAATTGTGTCCTACATCAGAATAGACTGTATTTGCACAATGTCTGGTATCAAACTATTCCAGAGGAATTTAGTGCCACAGAATATACAGAAAGCAAGAATTAATTACCTCCAGTTTATGGAGAGCAGAGCTGAAGCAGTGAGGGGCAGAACAGACGTCAAGGTGGAGCACTCTGCCCCAGGCCCCAGCTGTTAGCTTGGATTCTCTCCCATCCTACCAAGAGCAACCACTATTATTTTGAATAGTGTTGATTTCTAGGCATAAATTCCTCCACAAATACAGCATAAAAGCAGTCCCTGGTTTTCATGTATGCATGTTTTGATACAGCCTCTAATTACACGATCACACGCTACTCTTTTTGACATGACCTTTCCTTCATTCAGCACGTGGGGAGAATAATGCCTGTTGAAGGTGCCGTTACTTGATGCTATGTTTTATCTTCATTGCTCCATTTGTGACCCCTTCTCCTGCATGCTATACTAATCCTGCTCTAAAGAGTAATTTCTTTCCACATGGGCTTTTCTGTGGTGCCACTCAGCAGAGCACTGGACTGTTTTGCAAAAACTAATTACTTTGGACACCACCTTTCTGAGGTGATAGGCTGATTTTACAAATGTAGAGCTCAGAAACAGGGGAATTAAGTCAAAATGCCCACTAGTATTGAATGTGCAATTTCAGAGTGCAAATTTTGATTACACAGAGTGCTTAGCACCTTATGGGACCTTACACGTTTGAAGCACATTTAGTGCTGACTTGATTACTGTTTTCAGGGCTCAATATTGTTTCCATCCAAGCTATACGATCTCAAGTTGGGGACTGGAACAGAAAGAATGCATAATTCAGGCATGGCCTGAGAAAAAAAAAAAAAAAAAAATTAGTAACTTACCCAGCATCATACTGTGACCCTGGGGAAGAAAGAGGGATAGACAGAATGAGATGCCCCTTAATCAATGCTTTGCATGAGAGCCCTCGCTCCCTTGTAAGGATTCCCTGCCCTGTAAGGATTCACTACACATCCCACTTCAGTAAAATTGAAGAGGGCATCCTATGTACCAGGCCCCATTTATGTCAGAAGCTCTTTTTTCCTGTGCATGGCATGGGAAGAAAGTCATAGGGGGGAAACGACGAGTGAATATGTTACCACAGATCACATCATAAAGCCCATACCAAAAGGCACACAAGGTTCACTGACGCTAATTTTTAACTGCTGATTTTGGATTGTCCCCAGTCCTTTCAGAGTTGTTAAATATGGAACAGTTGTGTGGTTTATATAAATATGTATAGATAGATATATTTGTAAATACAGACATACAAACACATACTTAAACACATAAAAACACATAGGTTTTCTGAAACTTACTTAAACTTTCAGTTAGTTCCTTTTGATTTAAAAAGGTGCTACCATATCCACCAGCATTTCTGTTTTACATTTTTTATTGAACAAATCTAGAGCTGAAAACTAGATTTCCTTCAAATTCCCCTACCTGCATGATGCAAGGAAATGAAAATGTCTGTCAGCAAAAGTAATGTGTTTAATACCATGCCAGCCCTAAACATCAGTAGAGATTTCTGTGTATTGCAGATAATTCTATCACCAAGCCATATTGCTCTGTGATGTGCTTTTATCTTTGCTGTAGGATAATATCAATATTTCAAGCATGAGCAAAAGAATGTTTTATGAGATTGATGTGGGAAAATACAGTGACAAGTACATAAAAAAGGGCAGAGAAAAATGCCAGGTAGTCATCACAAATGCTTTCCATTCCCACCAGAATTTGTCTAGTTTATCCAATTCTAATCAACAAGTTGAGGTCCACTGGGGCCCCAGTGACTTTGATTACATTTCCAGTGCCAAAGAAGAAAAGCAAGCAAAAGAGAGCACAGATAACAGGATGGGGAGGCTGTCACCTGCATCCCAGAAGCCTAGACCTTTGCAGGGCAAAAAGTCCTATTTTGTGAGACTTTTAAATTAAAAAGAAGGAATTTATAAAAGAAAAAAATAGAATGGAAAAAAAAATATTAAGCCATTTGCCATACTGCAGACGTGCCCGGTAAGGGCCAGATCATGCAAGGCAAATATACCCAGGGAACAACCTCTGCAAATCCATGATGATGCCCCAAGCAGGCAGCTCCTTTGGCAGTTCTGGAACCTGAGCGTGGAAGTGCTCAAACAAGAAGTTATCCCTGTATGACTCTGGCTGGGTGAATTACTCACCTCTTGCCTAGTCTGCAAAGAACTCAGCTCTTCTGAGGAAAAACTCAGTTACAGATACAATTATACCAAGAAAAAAGGTGCTTTTCCCCAGTACAGCTAAGTGGCTATCTGTGCCCCACGCTGGCACAAGATATAAGCTTGTTTATATAAGCTCTGCGTGTAACTCTTCTAGCAAATCCACCAACACAGACCATTTGTCATATTGTTGGGTTTTTTTTTTCCTCTGGGGCTTGCAGTTCCTCCCAGTTTGACAACAGAACTGATGACTATTACTTAACCCCTTTCCACATTAACACTGCAGCTGTTCAGCCAGACTAATGTTTTAATGGTTTGGTGTTAGGTACTTTGATATTTGGATGTCGAACTGAGAACCCTTACAGGAACCTGGGTTTCAGGAAAAGAGTGATCAGCACCCTCTGCAATCAGTTTTAAAACTCAGTTTCAAATCATTAAAACTGAGGTAATCAAACCCACTAGTTCTGTAAAACTTGACTGGTTTGGTTGGAAGCAAAAGGAAATCTTTGCAGCCCAATCTTTTCTAAAGCACCCTCCAACTCTACTGTCCCCTTATCTCCAACTCAACATGCTGTCCCTGGGGACATTCTGATAGTTTTTAGTCCATCTGGAACAGTGCTCATTTCAAAGGCAATCTGAATGAAATGCCTAAAAATCTCTTAGAAAATAACTCTTGTAATAAGCACTGTACTTTTTATGATGTTACATTATTACCAGGCAGTAAATTCATTTGTTTCCCCAAATCCCTTACCAACTTCTTTTAAATACATAAATAAAAAGGGGGAATTTCAGTAGACATTATTTCACAATATGTGGATCTGAGACATTTTAATAAGAAATGCACCTCCAGGCTAAGAGGTATGAATTGTACACCAAAGGGAATGGTTTAATACACTGTTTAATGCTATCATCAAAACTGATGATAACATGATGGCTTTTATACATTTTAACATTTCTTTAGAGCTGGAAAAAATGAGAGTGAGAACCATATTTGTATATTAGCTAAATGTCAGAAGTGACACTGAACCAGCCAGGTGGCACACAGCTTCTATAGCATTCCCTCTCCTGACCTGAACAGAGAGATCCTGGGATTTCCTCGGAGAATGACCCTGGGAGAGAACGCCTGCCTCTCCTGTATACCCCACCAGGTCACGCAGAATGACGCACATCTACCATGTCCTTACATCATGTCCACTTGCTCTTCAGTACAGTGTGTATTTTCAAAAGCTTTCAAGGTATGACATGTTGATAACAGCATTTGAAACTGGAGCAAGATGGGCAGGATACTCCTGTCCCCCAGGGAAAAATCCACAACCAGCAGGAGTCCCAAACACCCTTTGCTGGGCAGAGGGATATGCAAGAGACCATGGTTTTGCAGAGGCCAGCCACAGGAGCAATCGGTATAAGCTCTCTATGCAAGGACCTGTACAGACCTCCTGAAGCATAGGTAGATAGATAATTAACAACACTGTAGCACCATCGAGGATGAAAATAACTCTTTTAGAAGAAGGAAAATGTTCCTTTCTTAGTGATAGCCTTTCTCACAGGACCTTGCCAGAAAAAGCCCTCTACTATATAGCCTATGATCATACAGCAATTCTTCTTCTAGGACTGTATCCCTACCTTCTTTACAAAGAGGTAGCAGAGGCCAGTAATGAAGGCAGCAGCTCCTTTCAACTGGCAGCAGCACACTGCAAGTCACCCAAGCCTTGATGCCTCTCCCTTTCCCAAAAAGTAGGAGGGGAGCAGTGGTATTTTCTGAAAGCAATCCCAGATTCCCCTACCCCCCATGCCTCTGCATGAGCCCCGGACTGCAATATTAACAAGTGTTTCACTCTCATAGTCTTGAGGATGGGAAGATTGTCAGGGCCCGTATGGGAATTCCCAGGAGAGGATACAGGTCTTAACTCTGAGGCATTGGCTCTACAAGGGGAGGCTGAGGAAGTCATGTTGCACTGACTTTAATTAGTCTAAAACGTAAGCCTTATTTTTGTGTTCTCAGAACCTCACCAGGCTTGTGATATAGGACTCAAGTATGCTCACACAGCACGTATCCATTTACTGTATTCCTATGGACTCAGGTTGAACAGGTCAGTTCCAAGTCTTTGAGATACTGTTGCAAAAGGAGTGCCTTTAGACTTCTAAAACACCATGTAAAAGTAAAGTTGGCCTTTCAGTGTCCTGTAGCAGGTCTGTGCCTAAATTGTGCAGACTCTAGCAAGAAGTATTAGCTTGTATATAAATGTTTTCCCTTGCTTTTTTATTCTTCCAATGAACAGGAAGTCCCTAGGGTCCTGTTAACTGCCAACAGTAAAGACTACTTGCACTTGTCAACAGAAAGAGGTTTTACACCTAACAATAAAGTATTCTGGCACTTTACAATGAGTATTTGTTCTTAGCTCTATACTCCTTAAGAGGGATGCTGGCACTTTTACATGTTCACTAGGGGTAAAAGGGGAACACCCAAAGCCACCCTGTGCCCACTCTCTGGAGGACAGGGACTTCACTCATTCCATGGCACGCCATTATCTTCTTGGAGACAGCACCTCCAAAGAGTCAGGCAACATTTTCCAAGTCAGTATTTGGACACATCAAACACATAGGACAACTTCCCTATTTCTCTTACATTGTGTTCCTGGCAGAGCAGCAGTTCCCCTTCTCCCAGTCAAGACCTCTAGCTCCCACAGCAGTGGAAAAAATCTAGGCTAAGATGGTATGGGAGAGCACATGATAGAAATTTCCAAGAGGGAGCATATGCCTAATATAGGTTCTCATGAAGACCGAACACGTAGCCCATATGTGGGCTATGACCTGAAGTGTGTGCATCTCCCTTTCCTCTTGCTAGGGAGCATGTTTTCTACAGGGAAGAAATAATGCAGACAGTTCTTCTGTGTTGCAGTTGAAGGTTGGAGCCTTATCCTTTTCATAGCTGCATCTCCCTTCATAGGTGAAGAGTCCAGACCGAGTGTTTTCATATCAAGATATGTT
Organism: Egretta garzetta; assembly: GCF_000687185.1. Classification (NCBI taxonomy): domain Eukaryota; kingdom Metazoa; phylum Chordata; class Aves; order Pelecaniformes; family Ardeidae; genus Egretta; species Egretta garzetta. Next base: position 1,130,432 of record NW_009260791.1, read on the forward strand.
TGGTGAAAAGGTCAGGAAAGTCTAGCCCAAGGTAACGTCTAACCTTAGCATAGGGATGAAGAAAAAAGAATTTCCAGGATTTGAGAGAGCAGGGGTTTTTTTAGAAAGTACTAGTTCCTAGTTTTGAAGTACATGCGTGTGGAGGGGCAGAAAGGGAATTAAACAGGAATCAATCCAAGTTTCTGAGCTGCCCTATCCTCCTCTCTCTTCCCTCACCACACACCTCAGCCCTTCCTCCAGTGCTCCTGTGAATTCTCAGACCTGGCTTCTCCCAGAACTGACCTGCATTTACTTAAATGTGTGTAAAACACATTTATACATAATTACTTCAATGTAAATATCTCCCTGAGCTTTACAGAGATAGGATTGGTTTTTCCCCCAAGTATAAAAACACAGCATATTTCAGTTTCAATTATTCTTTACCTAAATAATAAATAGCTGGTATTTTGATATAACCTGGTCTTAACTCAGTGTACCAAGACAGTACACCACCAGGATTTAAAGCTGCTTCAGGAAATGAAGATCTCAAGCTTATAAATACATTTAGTTTCTCATAGCTCTAATAGGCTTTCCTCTTCAACTTGTTTGTAGCTTTAAAAAAATAAAACCCAAACCTAATAACATAATATTACTTCCTAGCTGGGTGCTAGAAGCACTGCATCAAAGCTGCAAATGTCACAGGGTAAGGGTTAGGTTTTGGTTTTTTGTTTTGTTTTTTAAAAAAACAAGTTGATTTTGGATGTAAAACTGTATGTATAATTAAGCGCTATACTTGTGGATTCTCTTTGAGTGCTGACCCAGCCAAGCGCTGCTCCTCAGCTCTGCGCTGCTGCTCTGCCGTTATGTCACAACTGATCTCTAACTCTTCCATCTGTGAGTTATTCATTGCCTCTCCTCATGCTCATCTGCTGGCTATTTATAAATTAAACTCCACTATCACAGCATTCACTAGCTTCCCTGAAAGAGGGTCTAAATTTGCAGAATAAAATGCTGAAGTTGCACAAACACTCCCTACATTGGAAAAAAAAAATCCTATCTCAGAAACAGCAGAGTTACTGTGGATATTTGAAGTATTTCCACTTGGGGCTATTCTAAGTATCGCCATTTTGGACTTTCAGCAGGCATGAAGGCACAAACTAGCTTACTGACAATGATTTGCACATATGATGATAAAGTCCTGGCTTGCAATATATTGGAAAAGCAATCACCACCAGTAGGTAGTTTAGCATCCCGCAGCTTCAGAAAGCCTGTGCTTAAGTAAGTGACTGGAGGCTGAAAATCCCTAGGCATCTTATAGCCATACTCTGTCAGAAATAAGCCCTAGGGGCCAGATCCTCAGGTATAAGTCATCATATTCCCATTGCCTTTGGGAAGTCCTTCTAATTTATACCAGCTGAGGAATCAGCTTTTATATGCGTAGCCTCCATAATTCTCTTCCCACGATACCTCGAATAAAATGAGAATGATAAAAAATAAAAGTGCATGAGAGCATGAAAAGGAAGCGAGTCCTGCTCCGTCTCATACCAGTAAGAACCTGAAAAAGGCAGAGCTTGGAGTAGTGGCTTCAGATCCACCCTGATACATGGAGGAGAACCTGACCAAGGCGATCTCCAGAATTAGGAGCACTGTTCTTGGTCCGTTTTCTTGTCTCTGTTACGCTTTCTTCCTGACCTTGGGTAAGTTGATTAACCTTTCTTTTATAAGTTCCTCTAACTATGGTATGACTCTCTACCTCCTGTAGAGGTTGTGGTGCTTAACTGGCCAATATCTCTCAAATACTTGAAGTGCTTTGGATGAAATATGTTGTGCAAGAGAAATAATTGAAGTCAATGGAGCTGTGACAACTGACACTAGCTGAGGATCTTCCCCCTGGTGTTTAATAGGATCAGAAGGAGGCTTACTTGAAATGACAGGAAGCCAGAGAGGCATTTGGTGGTAATAAGATCATAAATGAGTCAAAGGGGTTACTATTTGCTGTGGGAATACTCAACATTTTTCATCTTCCAGGCACTCTATCAGCATCCATTAATTCTCAGACCCCCCCTTAAACAGAGATCTGTAATATGTCCCCCATTATACAGATAAGAAAAATCAGGCAGACAGGTGATGTGACTTATCCAACAGAACAAGATGTGAGAAATGAAATTTGAGCCCCTGGATCCTAAACCTATTCTCAGGGCTCCTTTTCCACCACTCTTCTGCTACCTATATATTTCCTTATCTTTCTGTTTCAATTATGAACGCCCATCTCCTGCTCCTTAATCTGCAAGCATCCCTGCCTAATTCCCCTTTAGATACTCCTCAGATGCTCTTCCATAAACTTCTCAAAGCTTGTGGACAGAGAGCAACGCTGAGGGGAACGCTGCCGGGCTGAGCAGCTTTCCTTGTTCGCTACCAGTCCCGCACTGCACCTGGCTGCTCTGCTGCAACCTCTCCTCTCAGAAGCAGCTCCTACTAGAATATGCTGGGACAGGGTCTGTCGCTTCAGACTGCCTATTGCTCATTGCAGGAAGAAATTCGTGACCTGCTTAAGCCCCTAGGAAAAATTGTTGTCATTACTTCAGCTCTCAAAGACGCCTGCCATTAGAGGATGTGAGGCTGAGGTTTATGTAAGCATGCTGGCCAAATCCAGCTGTTTCCAGGGAGCCCAACCACAGCTGCTCTGCTCCCACCTCCCTCTGTAATGGGTGCCAGGCCAGGCTTTTGGGTGCTCAGCCTGAGTAGTAGCCTCAAGGGGACTCTCTGTGGATTAGTTTCTATGTAGAGGGAATATATGTATTTGAATAAGTACCCTACTTGAAAATACAAAAGTATCATAGTGTGCCTGGGTGCTGCTGTGCTGAAGTGTCCCAGCAGATGGGCGAGTAACATGAAATGGGACAAATTATTCAGCTGTTATAATGTTATAAACCTGCAACAATCCCAGAGAATGTAGTTTGCTTTATAATAAGGACTTCCACTGCTGCTTACAAGCACCACACTACAGCAATATTTGGAGTAATTACTCCTGAATGCTAGAGCTTTTTTTTTTTTTTTTAGATTTACACTCACGGTTCAGAAAGCAGAGGTTTGGCTACATTAGCTCTACTTAAACAATAGCCCAGAATGGGATGGAGAAAATATAAAACGCTACCCAAGCAAACCCCAGCACTGACTTAATAACGCCACAATGAGCCACATTTGCACAAGTTATTTCCTGGCTATCTACAGCAGTATTGGCACAAGGGAAGCAGGGTTTTTTTCCCTTGAAAACCCAAACAAATTCATTTTAATTGCAATAAAAGTGCAAATTTTGGTCCAGATTAAATCTGAGGTAATAAGGAAGTAAAATGAGTTATGTGTGAGTGGATAATCATTTCTCTTTTTTGTGTGTTTTTAACAGAAAGGTAAAGAAGGATGCATATTTGCACTTGCTGACACTTGCGTTGCACTATGCACTTGCATAACACTTCAGGTGCATCTCTATTTTATATGTTGAAGAGAGACAGCACATCAGATACACACTATAAAGTTCTTCCTATCCAGACAAGATGGCAGTCACACTCACACAAAGAATTCTATGAAAAAAGACATTATTATTTCTGTCCTTTTCTGTGCTCTTTGCTTACTAAAATGTAAAATTCTAGACATTTGATTCAGATGTTAGGTTCTTAACACACTGAGTATCATTTGTTACAGCACAAGTGAACTCCATGATAAAAGCTTAACTCAAAGCCAACAGCTAGGGTTCAGCTGGAAGGGACTCTGACACAGATTCCCTGTATAACCTTAGGAGAATCCCTTATTTCTCTTGTTCCTCCACTGGGAGCTATTAGAGTCAATTCATTAACATGCGTACATGAGATTTAAGACCATCAGACAGAAAGTCTTAAAGAAAAAGCACTGTCGTCATAGATTTACATTAAATTATCTTAATAAAGTGAATGCTATGCTATCTTTAGTTGCAAAGTAGAAAAAAAAAAAAGGTCAGCAGGCAGAGTCACCCTATCTGATAACTAATGCAGTAGGGAGATCTGTGACAAACGGATGAACAGATTTACAACAGCTAAAACTTCAGAGGCTTTGTGCAAAACTACAGGTGAAAGCAATGACATGTTTCATTTAGAGGCTTGCTCAGAGCTCATCTCCTAATACTGTCTGAAAAAACAGAAGAGAGAGAAGGTAGCAATTACCATTGGGGAAAACATAAAAGATGATTGCTGTGTGTGTGCGCCAGGCATTGGGGAAAATTACTACTTTGTCTTTAGCACAGAGATGAGATTCTCCCTGCAGCCAAACAGAAGCTACACTGTAAATGCAAAGTCCAGCTATAGTCAACAAGCAAAGGTGAGAAATTCAACTAGAGTAGAAACAGAGCTGTTCATGAGCTGTTTTGGACAGAGAAGTTTTGCTAACAGTCTAGGCTGCATACAGCAGCTTACCCATCACTTGGACGAGGTGGCAGCGCCATCCCCGCTTTGGGAGCTCTAGCAGGTTAGTGATGGGAATTACTCAGGTTGACAATGGGAAGCTGAGCAGTCACGAGCACAAGGGTGGTAGTCTCATTTGGCACTGGGCTTTTTGGATGTATTTAGATGAAGGATAGCCCTGTGCTGCCAAATGGAGAAAGTGTACTTTCCAGTTTGGGAATAGATTCCAGGATTTTCCTTTTCCTGAGCAGCACTGATCTGGAATGGTCTATAATGATCCAGCGAGCACATCCCAAAAAAATGATGGCTTATTGGGTATGTGAGCGCTTCACAGTTATGCCTGGATTTCTCTATATGAGTGCTGGCTTGGAGGGAAAGACCTTGACAGCCAAAAAAACCAACCAAAAAAAAAAAAAAGAAATGCAGCACAAAAGCCCAAGGGAAATGGGACTCGACTGTAACGAGAAAAAAGAATAAATAAATGGGAAGCGGTGAGCAAGCAGCACTTAAGTCTGTGTGAGGTTAACACTAACCACTTACTCCAAGCTAAATAAATGCTGCCTGGGGATTGCGATTAGAGCAGGCAGCTCAGGGGATGCAGCAGCTCCTCAAAGCTGGAGCCAGGAGGGAGCTCTGGGAGCTCAGCAGCGTGGTGCTCATTTTTGAGCACTAGCCCCATCTGACCAAAGGGAACATGATGTTCACAATAAGGGTGAAAGCACTCCACTCCCCTACCACATCCATCTAATGCAGTGCCATCATGCTGCCAGGCTGCGCAGAGATGTCATGTCATTCTGTCACATTACCATCAGGGAGTCTCAGGGCGACTGGAGATGTCACATGCCCTGTCCAAACTGACCACCTCATGTAGACAACAGCTTGAAATGCCTCCTTCCCACTTTACAGACCCAGCTTAGAAACAAATGAGCAGGCAGTCAAATGCAGATCAAAATCCTCTTCTGCATACTCTGCCTCTTATAATAGTTCTGCTTTTTCAGAAGCAGGTATTGGATAAGACTGCTCAGGCACAGCCCACAGTCAGAAGCAGCAGCCAAATTATTAATTTACTTGTTCTCATTCTTATTACATTCTACCTCCAGGTACGTAATCAGGCTTTTATTCACCTAACTGCTTTATCCTCTAACAAGCTATTCATCTGAAGAGTTTTCACTGCAGGATTTCCACTGTAATGATCTTTTTTGTTGTGTTAGAGAAGGAATTCAGTGCTTCAAGTGCAACACTTTTGCTCATTAAAAATAATTTCTCAGTGAGTTTGGTTGCAGTAGCTCTTCAGTCATATTAGAGGCCCTGTTGCAGCATTAGCTCCAGAGAACATGCTAAAGACCAGCAGGGAAAATGAAAGGGAGAGGAAAAAACAAGAAGCTGGAAGGAAGGAAGGAAGACAGATTGCTGGCAAATTATAAGCAAGGGGAGACCTGCTGCTGCCCACTGGGGTACTGATTCGTACAGCCCTGGGAAATGTGTTTGACCGTAAAGTCAGACTGTACCCTCGGGAGAATTTCTCCCCTACTTCCAAATACAGTTCTCTCTGTATTTTCTCTCTTGCCTCACTCTCTTCCTCGCTCCCTTCCCCCTTATACCATCCTTGGCTTTTTTCCTTTGCTACCACATCTACCAGGCTCACTAGAGATGCTTTGAAGCTTCCTTTCTGAGCGTAGATTCTTTCCAATCTTTAGGGGAATTTGGTACTGAGACAGTCTGTGGTTTATAGCAGCAAATTCACTAACACAAGCACATCGCCCTGGAGAGATGGCATGTTCAGCTGCCAGTGAGTTTACTTCAGGTCCTTTGCTTTTGGAGCAGGCAACTCCCTCATCAGAAAGTTTTGCGTGTGTGTGTTTGTGTGTGGTGGGGGGGGGGGGGGGGCAGGCCTGCAGTATGTAGCATAAATTGACAACTTTCAGCATAGCTCCCTGTTTTCACATAAATAAGAGAGCTGGCGCAGTCTGGAGGTGAAAAAAGATTATTTCAAGATGCAAAGCATGTTAATCTCTCCTCTTGTGACTTAAGCACAGGTACCAGTCAATGATCTATTTCTAATATACCATGTAAATAATGAGTCACATTATTCAGTGAAGCATCAGCTCAGACAAATACAGGAAGAAGCAATGTACTACTTTTCATTCAGTGGGCCAATTTCACCTTTGACATAAGTCAAATGCCTTCCTGAGGCTCTTCTGCAGCTTTGCTGTTTAAAAAAAAACAAACAAACAACATGGAGTCTCTTAGCGTAAAAGTGCTGATCACTTCAGGGAATTCATGATAGTACAATGACACCTACTTCTCTTTAAGTAGAATAACAGGAGGAGTGGGGTAGCCTCTCCGGGACATAGGAAAAATAATGTGACTGGTCACTGTTCAGCCCAAGGGAATGTACTGAAAGACCCAAGAAGAAACTGCTTTTCTTGTTTAGAGAGGGAATATTGCTCTGACCTGAAGTGTCAATATGCCAGAAACCTCATTGCCTGAGGTGAAACCAGAGACATAAAAGCCACTGGGATTATGCTGCAGGTGGACAACCTGTGCTGCAGGAGGAATGAACTAGTTGAGACTTTCTAGACCTTTTCCATCTTTAATCTTATTGAAAAGAGCTGTCCCGGTCACTGTGGCCACATTATCTCCTAGGAAGACAAGAGAATATAAATTTGGGCCTCCAGGCTTTTGTGGCTCATGTCAGTGTTCACTACTGACTGCTTTGTTCCTCTGCTGTATCTCAGGAGTCCTTTGATTCACTTCTAGCTTCCTGCTTCTGGCACTAGTAGGTGAGAAATGGCTCTTCCACCTGCTTTTAAGCCCTGGGGAAATTCTGCAGTCTGTTTTATCTCTAGTATCTGTTCAACTGGTGTAATTGGGTTGTTTCAGGATGGATGAAGCAAGAACTGAGAAATGGGTATCCATGAGTTACAGAAAGGAGAAAATGCAAACAAAATCTAGGACTTGAAGTTACAATCTTAGACGCTCCCCTCTCTTCCAAAATCTCATCTGCAACGCGTCAGCACAACAGCTGGTGTGGGAGTACGAAACATATTGGGAGACTCTGTCCTCCTCAGACTGGTCCAAGGGTGATGATAATAAGGCTTAGAGAGCATCTTTCACCACGAAGGGGAAGAAGTATTTTTTCCACTCAACAAAAGATGGAATTAAAGCAAAGAGAATGTGAAATGAGGAGGCCAGCATCAAACAGCAAGCAGAGGCTGAACTGAAAGTATAAACAGATCTTTGAGGTGTCAGGCCAGTACCCTCTCCCAGAAGGTGTGGTTTATAAACACTTGAAAGAAAAATTGCTAGTCTGTTAAGGTAGAAAAGACATCCTCACAGGACTGCGGAAAAAAACCAGGATGCACTGGAAACCCCTTTTCCGAAACAATTAAGGGGAACTAGTGCCAGCCTTTGTATAGATAAGAATAAATGAATACCTAGAAAGAAACAACCATGAACAGGTAGCACTAGTATAAGAGAAAGCCCCATAAGCCACTCTGACACTCTTGCCTATCTTTTACTGATTGCAATACACAGGTTCTAGTGAGACTTGCTAAGAACAAACAAGTCACTGGCGCATTGGGTTAACCACAGCACACTGGCCAAGATTTAAACTGTTCGACTTTTGGTACCTGAGGCAGCATAGTTAGCATCACAACCATGCTGGCCAGGACTCATCCATAGGCCTCTACATCTGAGAGAGTCAGCCAGATCCCCTTCAAAGTTAACAGCGGCATTTCCAAGGCTGAATTCATCTGGTGTCTTTTAGATGTCCATTTTAGAAAAAGGGGAGATACCAAGCCCACATCCCCCCACGCTGAACCTCAAGGTAGAAATCAAAATTTGAATGCGTATTAGCAAACAGATGCACCTACATCCTTTACTGAACCGAGTCTCAGTCAAACAGGTGAGAACTGAGGATTCAGACAGATTCACATAAAAATTGAAGTAGTGAGAGCTAAAGTGAAAGGTTACAGGAAGTCCTCTGTAGCATCAAAGGGATAGCATGTGCGCCACAAAGACCAGCGATGCTAACATACTTCTTCAGATACATTCCCCTGTATTGATGCATACTGCCAGGAGCAAAATGGTGCAGACTCCACCAGGATGTTTGCCCCAAAATTTTAGAGTACACACATGGTAGCTAATGCAATAGGTCAACATAGAGGCTGGTTATTAAGTTAAATCCCATGACCACAAATCAAGACTAATTCCAACAAGAGATCATTAGGAACTCCAGGACCCAGACTTAAACCAGTGTAAGTTTTAAGCCAGTATTGACACTGACTGCAGGGGCTTAGTTTGGCAAAACCAGCTATTTCTCACGAATTCAATGAAGACAAGGCTGTTAGCAATGACTAATCAGAACAGTCTCTTAGGAAAAAGGAGAGTTTAATTACCTTAGTGTACTATTCAGTGACTTGCCTAGACATACCACACACTGAAAGATACGTGACAATGTGGGTGCCACAGTTCATATCATCACGAGCTCAGGATGGCCATGTTAGTCATGAGTTTGATTCCTGTCTCCTTTTTTTCTGAAGTGCATTAGCTGCTATGGAAACAATATCATTAGAATGGGCAGGGCTTTCTGACACCCATATGAACCCCATGCTTATGCTAAATGATGTATCTTCTATGCAGAGCTCTAGCTAGGTCTAACCTAGCACATTAACTAGCCCAGGTCCATCACACATGGTCTGAAGTACATTTCTATACAAAGGAGGTAATTCACAAAAACTTTACAGTTCATTTCCCCACTCTCAACTCGTGGTGGGCTTCTTTATACCCTATAATGTCATGAAACCAGCAAACTGCACAGCGCACACAGCTGCAATGACTGGCAATGGGATATTTAGTTAAGGAAGCTTGAGGAACACCTCCCTGCTACAAAAATGCAAGACTAGAATCCCTCTGCTGAATTACAATCACAATGTAATTAATTTAATTTTTTATGCTTCTTGCAATTCTTTTGAAAGGAGGCTGCAAGAGATGCTACCTCAACTGGATCAAGAGACATACAGAGAAGCCAGACTTTTACATCCTCTTGTTAAACACTGCTTACCAAAAGACTAAGATACAAATACAATCAAAATCTGTCTTTAAAAAAAAACAAACCAAGCAGCTCTCTTTAATTAAGAGGCCTATCAAATTCCACAATCTGAATGAAAATTTTTACAGACGAACAATGAAACAACAGCTTCCCTGCTCAATCAAATCAATGGTTCATCTGTTCCTGTATCTAAATGTGACAACTGCCAAATGTTTTGAGCAAGATGTAACCAATTCCCTTTCTGCTACTGCCACTCATTTCAATCCCCTATAACCTGCATTGTTACACTCCTCCTGATCCCAGTCTGCGATCACAGATAGGATGATCGATTTGGAAAAGCTTCAAATGCTCTGAAATATTTACCAGATTTTAGAACACCTGGAAAGCCATGAAATAATAATAAAACCAACAATTATAGTACGCAATGCTTTTCCGTCAGGAGTGCGCTTGTGATTTATTTAACTTCCCCAGTCTTCAATTACTACAGAATAAATTCTGAGATATCACAAGGAAAGCAACTGTCTGAATCTCTCACGCAAGCCCAGAAATGTCTGAAATACCTTTGCTTTAACAACCAGTCTTACACTGTTGTAGAGACCCAAAATACTCAGAAAATCTCAGTGAAGCTTCTAAAACAGGAAGCTTGTAAAATTCAGCTTATCACACTGGTCAAAGCACTCAACCTCCAAAATGTCATTTTTGCTCTTCTTGCAAGAAGCAGCAAATTCTGTCAGTATCTCATTGAGGAATATGCATGTCTCAGTTTACCAATGAATTCTGAACAGCAACCTTCTGTGACTGAGGAAGCCTTTTTTTCCTCTGAAATAGGATAGTCAAATTAGGTATTAGTAATTTACCCATGGTAAATTAGACTTGATTGATTAAAGTCTGCCTCTCTGCAGAAATAAAGTTAACTGGAAAAAAGAATGGAGGAACATGATGCGACTATTAACTTTTAACAAACTGCAGCCAGAGGTGTCTGAATGTGTAGGAACACCTGCACTGCATATTGCAGCAAAGAAGCAAGTTGAGGTCTTGGGAAGCTAAAGCCTTGGGCTCCCCCCTGCAATAAATAGTTGCAACAGTCCATGTTTGGAAAAAAAAGGACAACTAACCACAGCAAAATAGGCATGTGCATGCTTTACTTTTTTTCTTCTTAGCTAGAAAATTTCCAATGCAGCGTTCAAAATTGCTAGTAATGTGTCATGCTTTGACAAGGCTGTTCTGTCTACTATTTGTTGTTAAGCAGAACCAAAAAGGAGTCCGTCTCTGGTGGGGGTCTTACACGTCTTTAGCCTTGCTGGAAGAACACCACTAACAAGCAGGGGCTGTGAAGCCAAACAGTTCATCAAAAGCCAGTGGAGCCGCACAGATCTCCCTTTAACACTAGTCAAGGCTGAGTACCAAGAATTAAAATCCCCAAAGGACTGTAAAAAGGTCAGAGGCACAGCGTGCCTGTGGAGCTATGACAGGTGGTTACCACAGCCCTGCGACCGCACACGCAATCCTCAGTCACATCAGCAGATACTTTGTTTAATTAGGACTTTTACAACTGGAAGGAAGCAACGATAGACTCTTCAGGAGACTGGTGATCTAATTAGAGAATTTTTCAACCTTTTCAGTTTGTATACACTCAAACATTTTGGGTACCTCTTCTATATCTCTGTACAGTGATTTTAAGCCAAATGACAATAGGCCTGTTCTTCTTAGTTACTTTTTTATATAGCTTAGATGTAGTCCACCCACCTCGAGAAGTCAAAAACTAGACATTCCAGTAAATCTTTTCCACGCCTTACTATCAAATCCACCAACTTAAAATAAAAAGCCAGTTTATTAATAAATTTTCATAGTAGCAATCACTACTTTGAAGACACTTCCACATTCTGTTAACTTTAATCTCCAAGATGAGAGCAACGTGCCACCACACTGTAGTATCTGCGTTGCACTCTGCGGGGCTAAGACAATATTCTAATGCCTGGATGCTGCAGGTTGGCCTTTCAAGATAGATACTCCTGAGCAACCCTGCAGCAACCATAAGATGAGTGGCTCTACCTGTGCCTGCTTCTCTCAGTATCCTATTGCTACGTGGTGCTCACAGGATTGGGAAGAAAGTCTGCAGAGATAATGACTGCAATTTGGAAGGGCTTCTCTTTGTTTCACTTTCTGAGCTTGCTTGCTGAGGCGGCACTAATTGCAGAACAAGGCTTCAGCTCAGGGGGCCTCACAAGCAGAGCCGCTTGCTCCTGAAGCTTAATTCCCTGATTCGTGACCTTGGAACAGCAGGGACAAGGGAGAAGAGGGAACACATCTGACAGTTGTTGCAGTGAGGATGGCAGAGCGGCCTGAGGGTTCAGGACATAGATCCTGTCCTCAGCTCTATTTTCTGCTGGATGTCAGCTGTGGACATCACATAAAATCTTTCCTTGGACTTGAGTTTGTCTCGTAATGGCGATGATCAAGTGCTTCGAGATATTTGGAAGACAGAAAATGCAAAGAAGTTTTATAGCATTTCATTATTAAATATAGGACTAGACAAACACCTCTGAATTTTGTTATTATTCAGATAGATAAATATAGAGCTGGCTGCACTGAGTCCCTTCTGTGTTTTCCTTCTGTGAATATTATAGCAAGTGACATGTAATGTGGAATGAGAATAAATGGAAAAAGAGGTAAAAGGAACAATTTTAAACTTGTATCAGAAACTGTTCACAGAAAAAGGTTTTTGATTGTGTTAGCTTATTTGCATTTGAGGCCTGACTTGTCTGACAGAAAAAACACAATATGATTTTACAGTAAAAATAATAGTAATAAAAAAGTGATTACAAAATCTGCTGAACTCTCCCTCAGCCAAATCCCTGAGTAGCTTCCTCCTATGTGGCATCTGAAGAACCTTCTTTTCTCTTCAAGGAACTAGTGTTCTGTGTACTGATATAAAAATAAATCACATCACACCACACTTTCATAGGTAACTGAAGATAGGGATGGTAGCAGGAGCCACTGATAAGGTACAAACTGAACAGGGGAGTCAAACCCCAAAAGCTTAAGGAGAACAGTACTAACGGAGGAGTTGAGTGGGACTAACTGTTCCCAATGGAGACAAGAGGCAATGTCTCTCCAAAAGGGTAAGTGAAGGATGCTTGGTATCACTGATTTAGGCTTCCAGCTGCACAGACCCAGAACCACAGAGGCAACAGAAGGGCTTCCTTCCTGCCACCCATGCATGCCAAGGGCAGCTCCAGCAGTGTTACACCAGCATGACCAAGAGACCTCACGCCCAAGACCGTCCTGATGGGACAGAAGACTCCATCTCCAAACAAACCAAGGTCCAACTTTCAAGTGCTGTTCTTTTCATTTGGTCCTCCCAGCTTCATCTATGCTCCCTGGTTACAGCACATGGGTAAATTAATAAATACATGGCACATGCCCCTTAAGTCGATGAATTGTAAGTCCAGCACCGCAGTATTGGTGGTAGTGTCTTACTGCCTTCTGAAGACAGAGGAGGAACTACGTGACTTCCCTATGCATCTAACAAAAACAACAAAGGGAAAGTCATGCAGTAGAGTTTGTCCTTTAAGCAATTAGTAGGGTCAATCACAACAAACAAAACATAAGAAACGCTCATTTTTGGAGACTCAAGCTGAACCCCAAAATGTAGTTGTACACTTTGCAGAGGGAAACTTTGTGTACTTTTCCCACTAACGGCTTCAAAATTCCCCCACCAGGACTGACAGGAGAATTATACTCACTTCATAGTAAGCAGAAGTCAACTTTCAAAGCAGTTTTACATAATAGAGACAGATGGGTAGAGGTGAAGATGCTGAGGTGAGAGAAGACTATGCTCAAATAGCACAGAAATAATGTCCAGTCTTACCTCCTTTCTTTCAGACTGGTTATAAACCTTACAGATACTAAAATAATAGTGAAGAAAACACAGAGGAAAGAGACTAGGAAAAAAGACACACGAGTACAAAACATTATGTTGTACACACTAGTCACACTATAACCAAGAGGTCAGAAAGGAGGGAGGAACACAGAAGGACTTCCAATTTTTTATTCCTGAATCTGCCACATCTTTGCCAGTTCGTCTTCAGCAAGTCATTTACATGTCTTCTCTACCTCCTATTCATAGTTCTTCAGACAAGATGTGCTGCACATGAGCAGGATGTTATAATTACTATTAGTCCATAGGGCTTGCATTTAAAAAAACCCCCAAAAAATCCCAAGTCCTCCTTAAGAGCAAGGAGTGTAGGACTGGGCTAAGAACCTGGAAATGTTCATAATAAGGTGTTCCTGAGGATATTAATTTCTGGATCACATTTGTCCTATATAGATATTGATGTAGATTGATATTCTTCACAGAAGAGTGAACCTTGCAAGAGAGCTCTAAGAACACCTGGTATAAGAGCCAGACCCATATATATATAATATGTGACCCATATTGGGTCACACTGGCATCTCATGATAATGTCTTGCAAAAAAATTATTTTCGTTTTTTTTTACTGTATCTCACTTGATTAGAAAGAGCCTTTGTAAATCCAAACAGAAGCAGGTTTAGAGCAGTTAGTACTTCCAAATTAAACAAACGCCCTTCCCTCTTATTGACAAAGACATGTATATTTTTATCTCCAAGTGTTTCCATTCTACAATTGTGACCAAGAAAAATCCATAGCCTACCAATGCAGTCCTGGCATCTGCTGCTGAAGGAAGCCAATTCCTCCCTGACATCTTTAGTGACTACTGAATGGCTCTTCCTAAGCATCTTCCAATGTTTACATTATATGAAAATACATAATAATGTTATTATGTAATGACATATAATAGCATATAATAATGTAGTATCTAACAATAATTATATTAAATTAGAAATAAAAGTAATACTACTAACTTCTATTGTGGCATAAGAATCAATTGAAGATGCAGCATTATCTCAGAATTTGCACTCAATGTTTTGTATTAAGATGATTAATACTGAAGAATGGCAAAGAAAATGTCAGTATCAGAGCTGCTTCCAATTAATAGGTGGGGCTTTATCTAGACATCTAGAAAAGCACATTACACTTCTGTATCCTCTCATAAACATATACGCAGTTGTGCTGGACAAGCATGGGCTTAGCAAACACACTGCACTGCTCTGGCTACACCTCCTGCATGCTCAGAGCTGTTCATGACAAACACATCAAACCTCTTCTCTTCAACATAGATACTTCCTTCATCATGAGAGTTTCCAAGCATTTGAAGTGAAAGGCGACATTCCTCTTTTCTTACATTTCTCTTTTCAGTGTAAAGATTTTTTGAGATACTTGTTAAGTAGCAAGTTACCACAGAATAAGTGTTCGTTATCGTCTCATGTGTCCTGTGGTCACAGCAGACCGCCTTGGTTGGAACTGTCACCCTAATCTGTGCTGTCCCTGTCCATTGATCATCTCTGCCTGTCATCTCTCAACTTATTTTTAGAATAGCATCTCTTTGGGAAAGGGACCACACCTCTGCAACATGTTCTACCCAGTGACTAGCATAAGGCAGCTGCAATATGAATAAAGAGTTGTCAAAAATGAGCAGAACCATAGAGAGCTTCACTGGCCATAGCAATGATCTTTAAAACCCTAAGTTTCCCAGCTTGATTCATGCCACAGAGGGATCCATTTCTGAATAATAAAACTCAAATTTCAGTGTGAAGAGTTTTGGAGCAAACACTGTTGGCTTTTGTCCACCTAGGAGGTACCAGTCACCATATTATAT
This sequence comes from Egretta garzetta, assembly GCF_000687185.1. NCBI lineage: Eukaryota > Metazoa > Chordata > Aves > Pelecaniformes > Ardeidae > Egretta > Egretta garzetta. The sequence continues at coordinate 1,145,633 of NW_009260791.1, forward strand.
AAGGACCAAAGATAAAATTAGATTGAGAACAATGTGTAGCATCTTCTAAAGCACAATGACTCACATTCACACATGAGATTGTCAAGCTGGAACACAGTCATGGAGAGTGTAAAAACAAGGCTGCAGTAAAAAGTACATCTCTGGATTCTTTTCTTGAAAATATGGAGAAAACTACAGAGCTAGGGGCAAAGTAGCGCTCTCCAGCCTACTGATTCCACAGGCCACAGAAATTCATGAACCATAGCAAAAAAATAAT
>NW_009260791.1:1146176-1149586 GCF_000687185.1 Egretta garzetta
CTACACTTTGTAAATCACCAAACAGAAAGAATTCATGGGAAAAATTATGACAAAACAGAGATTCAAGAGAAGTCTCAGGAAAACCTATTGAGAAGGTAAAACCTCTTCCTATACTGACATGTCAGCTCACAGGGAGACTCTATGCTGCCTTATTCAGACATCCCAGCTTAGCAGAGACTGGAAAATGTGGGATTCTGTACAATTCTACCACTCCAGAAAAGTATTGTTCTCATGCTGGTACACACAGAAGAGAGGTGAGCAGATCTGTCTGCAACCATCCCTTCTCCCTCATTTCAACTTCCGATGAAGGAAGCAGCATTGCTGATCCTCACTTCAGTGCATTCTCCATCCAGATAATTGCTACACAGCCTTCCTCGTCAACTCATGGAACCAGAGGAAAGACAGACCATTTTTGGCATCTATCATCAGCCTGAGCCTACCACCACTCCTGTTCTATAATTCATCAGAAAATAGTCCTTGAAGCAATTGCTGGGCCCTAACTGTCAATGCCTACAGCAAATATTGTTGGGAATCACCTGCCAAGCACTGTCAACAACTCTCAGTGAATATGTTCAGAAGCTGTCTCCCAGCTACCGTCAAGAGCTATCAAATGATGTGTCCCAATGCTAGCACCTGATGGCTGTCACCTCCCCAGGTCACTTGTCTTTAATGGTGATAACAGGAACAAAGTCAGAATGCAATTTTGCTTCCGTAAGAGCTAAACATGTTCTTTATAACTTCATCTCACAATCAGCAAGCACATTATTCTGTACCTTGGCCTAGGCTAGCAAGGGAACCCCTGCAACACACGGGAGTTACAGCACTGCGTACCAATGAACAAGAATTATCCAACAGTTTTGTCCAAATCTGAATAAACAATCAGTAAAAATACCGCCACTTACACACGGTGGACCTTCCTGCCATGAGATTTTTCCCTCTGCCATATTCAGCTGAAGCTTCCTTTCTTAAGACTTCTCTTTTCCCTTGTTGTACCTTCTTTTGCTGTGGTTCACCGTAAGCAACACTTCTCACTCCTTGATTTAAAGTAATTATCTCATCCCTACTTAGTCACAAATTAGTCAAGTCGTACATATTTAGTTTGTTCATATAAATCCACATGCAACTGTTTGACTCCCTTAGGAGATGTGAAAAGCAAAGAATGCTTTTAGTGAAAGGAGAAAAACGACAGATTGTCCCTCAATGTGTGTGTGTATATATATACACACATACACTGTATGTTCTGGCACATGGTAGGGTGTATTTACTGTATGAGGCCATATGCTTGAGGAATCAGAACAGAGGAAAAAAGCCAATTTCTGAATGTTGTATGTCTAGTTTACATATTGTCAAATAGATTCTAAATATATGGGAAACAGAGTTCACGAGATTCACAACTCATACAGGACAGGCAATCGTATATAAAGATCAGCGAGTGTTCAGGAGTTAGATTTACAAAGAAAAAAGGTGCAACACTTCCTATCTGTATGAAGATGTATCACTGCTCCTGTCTTTTCAGCTTTTCAAAAAACCTCTCTTAAAACCCGGAGCATGCCAAATGTAACAGAAGCATTATCATAGTCCTTGCATCATCTGTAGATTTACTGGATTAAGTTTCCACCAGCCCAGAGGTGGAACCAGTGAGCACCATACTACATCACGTAATGCAAATATGTCCGCAGTCAACTTGATGCTTTGCATGAAAGTGTAAACATGTGCAATGGATGGAAACACTGAGAGTTAAAAGGCTTTTTCAACCTAACAGAATACAGAATAACAAGAAGAATTAGCTGAGTGCTGGAAACTGAAGCAAGACAAATACTTTAGAGAAAACAGAGCTCAATACCTCCCAACGAGTTTGAATATGTAGATTATGCTTGTAATCAAATAGATTTAAATATTCAGAAAGAGTAACTTACATCGATGCTTTCATACCCCTTGTTGCTTGTTGTTTTGTTCGGTTTCAGGCTTCTATTATTCCTTTCTGTTATTATGGGGCAGAAATAGCCATGTTTTGTGACATTTCCTCCCTTCCACTAGAGTTTAAGTGGAAAGAGAAGAGACTAGTTCTTCAATAGCAACAGTTAAGGTTATGGTCACAATTAAGACATTTGTGTCTATTTGCCTATGTCAAGTCTTGCCTTGTGAACTCATCATTAAAACAAGAGTTGAGGCAATGGTTGCCCTGGGGAAATACTAGACAGGAATTGGATCTCCTCTTTAGGATTTTTAGGCGTAGAGAGAATTAGACATACTCTTTTCAACTTATGCAGGATCTTCTCTGGAACCTTCTAACATACTGAATTATGTAGCACCATTGTGAAATGACCAGCTCTCTGATTTTGTAAAGTTATTCTATCAAATTAACAGTAGTGAATAATTCAAATTACTAGAAAGCAATTAAATTCATTTTGGTCTAGCAAACTATGTCAATAAGGGATTTCATTGAGCTCCTCTTCAAAAATGTCCCAAACCCACAGCTGTCTTAACAAGTGAATTTGAAAACAAGGATCTTCATGAAGAACAGATTAAAAGCTCTGGTTCTTTCATGGCAACCCATTTTTACATTGTGATGGCACTAGGGATCAATTATACAATTTACTTCACTATATTTCAGTTAACTGTTTCCTCCATAGTCTTGATAGACTTCATCTCCTATTCCAGACTGGCCACCAATTCTTCATGAAACCTAAAGTCTCTTCGCATTCCAGTACCTCAGTTTCCATTCCTTCCAAATATGAGGATGATGATGTTTGTATCTATCTCAGAGGGATTCTGAAGATTAATTCTCAGGTGACTTAAAATCATCTAAGCTGTGATACTTGGGTAGAAACTATGAATGATTAGCAGACGTTGCTAAGCTTACAGTGACAACTTCTTACATTTTAAAATCTAACCTTTTTGTGTGAAAGAAAAAAAAAAAAGAAACACCTCTTGGTTTCTACAGAAGACCTTAGATTGTCACTTGATTTTAAGCTTCAAGATTCTTTTAACTTTATTGTGCAGGGAAATAAAGATTGAGAGCAGGGACTGGAAAATAATCTGAAATTCAGAGAGATCCTCTTTTCTGTCTTCCTTCTTAATAGCCGCTTCAGATCTGCAGCACTGACCCCTCTTAACCATCATTATGGCACTTTGCCCCACTGGTTAGAAGAGGGGTTTTTTTCATAGTGTGCTGAGCAAGAAGTCTCCAGCCAGCCTGTGCAGAGGCAGGACTTGATGCATAATGTGAAACAAACAGTAACAATGACAGGACAAAAAGGACTTCGACAGAGAAAGATTGATGGTGGCAAATGGAGAAGTGTCACAAAGCCAACCTCATGCTTGCCAAACTCCAAAGCCACATTTGTCATCTATGGCACTTTCTCCCTGGTGCAGGCTGCTTGTCAAAGGGACTAGTTCAAGTGTTCAGC
>NW_009260791.1:1149614-1152670 GCF_000687185.1 Egretta garzetta
AGCAGGCGAGGAGATGTGGAGGTGAAGGAGTGAAGACATCATTCTTCATTACTCACTTCAGAAAGGGGGAAAGGAAAATAAGAAAAAGTCGACCACAGTACAGTCTTGATTAATTACCAGACTTGGCAGTGACAGTGAAAGCCAAAGGAGGGTGCATTTTATTGCTATATACGCACAGCACAAACACAACTTCCCTGAGAACCATAAGCTCAATGAGGCAAGTGTTAGCACCTCGATCCTGAAGGCCTGCAGGCTGAAAACACAGACCTGCAGAGCCATCCAGCCCTCTTCCCTCTGCACTGCTCCTCCACACCTCAGACCTTTCTGATGGGCAAATCTTAGGGACTGGCAGTAGCTTTGGCCTTACAATAAGCAATATGTTGCATATAAAGTTGCCAATACACACTTTTCACGTACAGACTGTGAAAATAATTCTGTTGTGTAGAACTGACATGGTTGCAGAGGATTTAAATACTTTCAAAGTGTAAATCACATGCAATTGTGGTGTTTTTTTCTCTAGCTGATCTCTACCCTAAAAATTGACAAAGACTTTGTTTGAAAAACTTACCTGTATTACTAAAGTTGCCTATAACTGATCTCTCCTCACATGTTATTTAAAATAATTTAGAGTGCAATTATGCTAGGAAAGCAGCTCAGTTAAAATGCCATTATGGGCATATCACGTACACTTAGCATACAAGAAAAAAATTCTGGTTTTTCCTTCCCTAATTGCCAACCTTGTAAAGTCAGCCTGTGATCTGAAGTTTACGCCTTTCCAGCTCATACATCATCTGAAATAAAGAATGAGCTTTTGGACTTTTTAAACGATTCTATAAAAACATGTAAGCCATGAAAGAAGATGTATCTCTCCTCTCTCAAAGTTCTGCTGACTTTAATAAGAGTGAAAAATATTTCAAATGCATCTGAATTTCTATATCCTGCAGTTCTAGTTCTGCAGTCACAAAGGGTTAAAAATAATTTCCATTATTATTTGAGCACATAGGCTCGAGATGATATTCCACCAGGTTTCAATCACAGTGGCAGCTACTGGAAACCACTTGTCCCATGTTCATTAGTAATAAAATTGCTTTCAACAGTGGTTGAGTGGGGATTAGACCAACTGACGACAATCACCGTTAAATGACAGGTCACTTTCTCAGTACATACACAGTCCAAACGCCTAGAGGCCCAGGGCTGATGGAGGGCTCCTGAGTATGAGTCTCTGCAGTACCCAGAATGAAGGAGTCAGAGATAGAGGACTTGGACTGTGAACACTGTATTTACACAGCCCCTGGAAGAAGGAAAATTTTCTGAGCTTAAAGACAGAAATTCAAAGGTCTCAATAAGTGTAGAGGGTCTAAAAAGCATACCCACCAAAGTAGCCTCTCCCATTCTCCTCCCACCCTGTCATATCCACCTGAGAAGTTAAGCACAAGGACACCAAAAAAGCTCAGACAATACAAAACTACACAGACATTCAGTGCAGCTAAGTTGGCAGCACTTCTGGGCGCCCACAGGAGCAGAGTAGGAGACTTGGTAAAATCTGGCCAGAAAAAGCAGATGCGTACAGTGTCCCAGGCAGCTATGCTGCCTAAGCAGAGTTTTCAGTATCACTTAAGCTGCGCTTTAAAGACCGAAGTGTTTTTGTAGATCCTGACCACAACCTTTTGGAACTGAGACTGTTAGAATATTTCACAGCCTTCAATGTACGCATCCTCCCAAAACACGAAGGATGCAACTGAGTCCTACCATACGGCCAGGAAAGAAAGCAGCAGACAGAAGGTTATCTTTCAGAAAGCCATGAACCAGCTGTATCCAAGCTGCATCAGTTCAGAAGCAGCACATGTGGAAAGCGCTGTGTCCCTGCTGAGAGGCAGAGACCAGCAGCTGTATATGGATACCACAACACTGCTACGGGGACAACAGCGCATATTTCTGCATGGATCTGCTCTACATGTTACAGAGACACCAGCCATGTGGACCTGGGCCAATGCACCCTGCACCAGGCTCGGCTGTGCGGCACAGGAAGGCCAGTCACTGCTCAAGGTCACCTTACACGTCTACAGAAATTCTGGCAAATGTGCAAAACCTAAACTTCTAAAAATGGCATCATTTTCATCTCCCCACTCCCCCCCCGCCCTGATTATCATGTTAAAAATGGTCCCATCTCTTCAAAACATAAACACTGTCACCCTCAAAGCATGCGTGTTTTCTCAGTAAAAATGAGTCACTTTCTAAGTAAAGGTAAACTTTCTTCAGAAGCTTTGTAAATCATTGCCCTCAGCACCATTTTCATGCAAACCTACAATACCTGTTTTATCAGGGTTTCTCACAAAGCAAAATCTGAGCAAGTGCAAAATGCAGAGAAGGAAAACTGTGAAGTTTTGTGTCTTTTTTTTAATGGTTTTAATTTCACCTGGTTTTAAATTGCAGCTCAAGGTGCAGGAAATACATACTACTACTAGGGGCCTGTCGCTTCCCTGACACACTTTATTCATTGATCCCATCTAATGAAAGCCAGCTTGAAAGACTGTTCTACTTTGCATCCATTTTTCATGTTCACTGGCTCCCAGCATCCCTCCCTGCAGCTGGTGCCTCAGTACAGCTCTGGAGATCTGCCCCCATCCCCCTCAATTCCACTCTGAAAGCACCTAAATCTGCTCTCAAGCAAAGAAAAAGAAATGTACCTCCAAATGCGTGAGTGGCTTTCCCCTTCACCCCTCCCTGCAGGTATCCATACTTTGTCCTTTCCAGATAAGCCTTCAGGTTATAACCACTATCCTTCTTCTTGGCCTGCCAGTGAAGCCTGACAACACTTTCTCTTAATCACCCAAAGCCGTCAGTCATTATGAGTGACATGCCAACTCACAGCTTGAACATCAACACCCACAGGAATCCCACCACTGTCTAGGCTACACACTGACAGCTTCTGACCGAGTGCTCTAAACCAGGCCTGGGCAAAGGGTCCGAGGCAGAATAACACAACAGATGTGCCACCACCAGGCTGGCACTCTCCTGCACCCTATGGCCATCTCACAGCAACACAGCAACAGCAG
>NW_009260791.1:1152695-1206606 GCF_000687185.1 Egretta garzetta
ACAGAAGGAATGACATTTAGATCACAAGATTGCTGAGGCAGAAACCGTATATTTTATTACATGCAAATTCAAAACACTGTATGACACATCTTTATCTTTCTGCTTGAACTAATAGAGAATCTCCATCAATGGAGAGGAGTTATGACACAGCTGAGAGACTCTTATTCAAGCTAGTAGAGGAAGCTATATACAAATGTGCAGTTCATCAGACAAGGGAAGACCTTCCTACCTCTTGCCCCAGCGCTCAAACCAAATGTTTCAGATGTTGGAAAACACGCTGAGTTCTTCCCTGTTATTCTTCCATATTTGCAGCTGACAATAGTGTCACTATTGAAAGTGGGATGCAAAAAATGCCTAAGAAATGAAAAACCCCACACTGTTTCAATCACCCAAACATGAGCCAGAAATACTAGAAAAGGTACAAGAAAGACTTTCTACACTGGAAATCCACTATAATTACCTAGATGATAGTGTTTAACTGCCAGAAGAAGGTAAAGAAGTTCTGCAAAAATGTTGAGAGGATCTTATTCTATCACTCAGTCCTGGTGCTTAAAGAGGATGATCTCTCCATACTGTGCTGCCCTATGGCTCTTCCATGCCGAGCAGGTTCAAACTCTCAGTGCTCTTTGCATTGGGTGGCAGACTCCAGGGAACATGGGCTGAAAGAGGACTGCATCCCCTAGGTTCACTACCCACAAAAGCAACATCAAAGTCTTGTCACTCAGTGTGTGCTCAGATGTTTATCCCCGCTCCACTTAGGCTGGTAAAAAGTATGGATCAGATGCTTAATGTTTTTAACAGCCACCTAACACTAGAATCAATACTGGCAAACGCCATGGGCTGTCCCTCGTTAATACCCTTACATCAGTGGTGTCCCTGATTTAACATACTTTTAATGGCTTCCAACATTTGATCTGTACATTTCATTTGCCTAAACAGAAAGAAACAAACATCTCTTGACATGCTGTATGAATTTCACATGGGCTATGGAACTAGAGAAGCAGCAGAGTATAAGCATTGGGGCAGTGGCTGCAGATCACAGTCACGCTCATCACTGGCCTTAGCTCTTTAATTAACAGACAAAATTTCACCACTCCAGCAGAGAAGTGGTAGTGACAGTTAGGAAACATATGGTGCCATTGCAGACAGCAGAGAGTGAGGAAGGGAGCAAGGAATAGAATAACTTTTATGTTATTACTCATGTTTAAGGAGGTTTTGGGGTGCTATAAAAATGAGGAGCAAGACAGCTCAGACTTGTCTTATTTGGGGTTTGTGCAAAATCCACCCCTCTCCTATCCTAACACTGTATCACACAGCATGAAAGTATTTCTACTGGACGGTGGTAGCAGGTGAATATACAACTACATCAGGATACTCTGGGGCTTCCTGTGATAAGTTGATGGTGTGGCTACACAAGCCAAGCACCCATGGGCCGATGGATTGTCCCGTTGCATAAACACTAAAAGGGAGCCACAGAAATAACATTCAGCAGATCCAGCCCCCTCAGAACTACTCAATAGCTGTTGTGTATATTCTTTACGTGTGTGTGCATGCATGGCTATAAATATATGTATATGCACACAGAGATATATAAACTCTACTCAACGATTTCCAGAAACTAATTACAGCCCTGACAGGGTGGGTCTTGCATCCCGACAAATTGCATAGCCACCATCCATACATAATCCACAGAAACGTATCTCTGGATTCCTATGCTTGTAGCCACAGCTCAGTGAAAAGCACTCTCCTCTAAAGGATGACAAACAGCATCCTCACGCATTTTAGACTTTGCTCTTATGACTACATCCTAGCAGCTTATCATGTGTTTCCATACCTGGGGCCTCCAAGGAAATTCCTTAGCACCTGGTTACTGCCGGATTTTAGATTTCACTATGAGAGAGACCAGCTCTGCATTTCCACAGGGGCTCTGCTCTCTGCTTTAATAACCAGCACAGACCTTGCTCTATGAAACAACTCAGAAGGGCGGATGACAATGCATTGCTCTTCCCTGCAGCTTAGCCTACCCATCACCTTATCTTAGCTCAATAATCTTGTTCCAGCCTTACTGTGGCTGCGTTCCATATAAATACATCTTTCACCTTCCACCTTTGCTTCACGCACTATTCAGACAACATAATATTCCCTGCCCTGTGGAAAATGGGGGGACAGGAATGTGGCAGTCCCTTGCCTCTAGGAGAATGGTGCATCACTCTCAGAAATGCACATGGGGATTTGTTCTAACTTATCATCATCTGTAACTCAGCTGATACTTCTGTTCAGTCTCTGATGCTGTCAGCCTCATTTCTTTCCACTTACACAGATGTGTGCACATCTGCCCCTCCCTCAAGAAAAGAATACAAGAAAGGGGTGGTAGAGAGGAAGAGGAGGAAGGCAGTGCGTGTTTGTTCTGTAATAGCATGAGGAAGGTGTGCGGGGGATGGAGTAGGGCTAGAGCTATCATCCAGTAATCACAGCTCAGGGAGAAAAGCTTGCACTGCAAGGCGTGCAACATCTTTGGAATGTGATTTTCACTTGATAACCAGATTTTCTTTTATATTCTCTTCCTTTCCTTGGTTTTCTCTTGCCAACCTGTAGCACATGGGAATATTTTCCTTCTATTATTAAAGTGGTGTTTTTTATCTCCTGCTCTTGCAATGAAAGAAAAAATCTAAACAAACACATTAAAAAAAAAAAACCTCATGAAGAACAGCACTCTTGAAATCCAGCTAGAGTGACTCAGGAAAGCAACTAACACAAATTGGATCAAATAGAAGACAGAGCTGGAGGGCTCCTGGACTCCCAGCTCTTTTGTGGATTTGCTGTGTGGTCACCTTCTGTAGTCCAAGGGAGAGCTTGTAGCCAGCTGCTCTCCAGGCTTTGGAAGTAAGAACTTGGAGAACCTATACTTCCTACTTGCATAACGTCCCTCACTCATTTTAATGTATGAAAGCCTTTAGAAGTCAGTACCAAATGCACTGTGCAAGGAAGTGTGCTGTGGCAAAAAGGGGTCTTCAAAGAGTCAGTACAGAGGGCAAGTGTAGAGAACCCAGGAATATGAGGCAGCAGCCCATTACCATACTGTACTAATGGTAGCTCAGCCACTATCTCACCAAAGGGTGGGAATGAAGAGAAAACCCTGCTGCTGTCCACAGGAATGGCAAACGTGGCCTGGTAGCATGGGCCCTGGGCTAGCAGTTAGGAGATCTGGTCTTATTCCCAGCCATGCCTCTCCTCTCCTCTCCAGTGAAGCATCAATCACATTACACCGCTCCTCTGAAGTTCAATTTCTCCATCTGTAAAATGGGCATGTATTGGCTCTCTTCCATGAAGCACAAAGATGCACAGAAAACTGCCAGATAAGTGCTAATTATTGTTAAAAATATGATTCTGTCCTAACTCCTTCAGACACACTAGCAGCCGCTTAGAAAATGAACAGTGCAATCTCAGTAACGATGATCATCCCAACAGCACTAGTATGCTTAGCTCTGTATAAATCAGGCCTGGCAGTTTGATGAGTTGCAAGGAAGGTGATATTATGTCTCCAGAGGAACGGACAAGTGCTGACAGCTCACCAAGGCTTCCTCTGCACAGACATTAAGCAGCTTTCTGCAAATGCTCAAACTCCCGCGAGAGGAAAGAACGGTGGGGAAGGAGGGAAAGAAAAACATTTTGTAAACTTTTTTCTCTTTCTCCTTTTTTTTTTTTAACTTGTGCTGCTGTTCCATCTCCTCCCCAGCTCCTTTTTATTACAAATTAAATAATTACTGGGCTGTAGCCCAAAACACTGAAGATTTCACATCTTGTTTGGTCTAATTATATCAGCCGGCCTGACAAAATGGTTTCATCAATGGAATTGCCTTGCAAGAGCTCTGGCTAATCAATTCTTTGACACTTAATTAAGAACTCTGCTGGTCTGTGAGGATTCAGGGAAGCGGGGGGAGATGTTGGGCAGCAGAGTATCTGGATACGCAATGTAGTGCGCAGGTTGTTAAATCTCCTGGCACAAATGGACCTCCACTTCCCTCACTGTCCCTGCTCGTCTTCCAGCTTTAATATTACCTCACACTTTATCTGTCTCTCTAACCACTTGCTTCAGTTGGGGTTTTTTTATTACTTTAATCTCAGCCCTGCCACCAGTAATGGCTTCAAAACCCCTCTAGGGCCTTAGATCTACTTTCAGACAGATGTTTCCGAAGCAGGCTGCAGCAGACAGGCTCGAAGCATAACACTTCAAGCTGAAAGTGCATCGGACCTCACACACTAATCAGACCAAGGTTCAGGCAGCATTTGGAGAGGAGACCCCCGCAGAAAAGTCAGGCTGCCGCAGTGAGAAGAACCCCAGAGAGAGTGCACTCCCCCTGGGTCAGCACCCACCCTCCCAGCAAGCATGGCGCCTGCAGGTCCTTCCTAGCTGCAGGGTAAAGGCTTTCCTTTGAAAACCATGCTACCAACCGGTGCAAGCTGGGGATCACCTGGCGGTACAAACTGTGAGCTAGGTCTGTGGCAGATGGTTACGTTTCTTTTGAATGACCGGTACATGCAGTTCAGAGCTTACATTGGTTTTCATGGTTATACTGGCTTTCAGCTGGCTGAGGGAGGACAGATGATGTTCATTCTGATGTAAAGTTAGAAAAGAACAAACAGATAGTATCCGATCTAGCCTAAATATCGCCATTCATTGCCAAGTAAACCCACTTTTTTTTTGAATAGCTCTATACTAGCAACGTAAGTTTAATGTGGATCGGTATACTGTATCATTTGGTGGAACTGTGTTTTGATCTGGCCCCAGAGATGAAATTAAAACCTGTGAGCTACTTAAGAACTGTATCATTTAAGAAAGGAAAGTGGTGTTTATAAACAAAATCAAATAATTAAAAAAAAAAAAAGAAAAAAACCACAAAACCCAGCAAAAACAGATCAGAAAAAAATTCTGCAATCTGCCTGGGTAAAAGCTAGTTTATCAGTGTTTAAAGAAAACACATGGCAATTGCATCCAGTGCCATTTCAGGTGCTAAAGCCACATCGTGAAGCTACGTACAACACAGCCCCTGTGTGCTGCTCCTCTCATAGAAAGCCAGAGGTTAGCCATACCAAAGGTAAGCAAGAGGTGGGATGCTCTCAGCTTGACCATATGCTAGCCAGATTATCCTTAAAATGCCTGGTTATACTGCAGATTCAGAGCTTCAGGTTCAATTTTGGTAGTGGTAAAGACTGATTAAGAGGCGGAAGGCCAAATGCTTTACTGCAAAGAAAGTAGCCAGCGATGGGCTCCTTCACAACACTAACACATTCAGAGCTGTGATGCAGAGGACCCTGTGAGCAGTTAATACCTTTCCATTCTAAACTCCCCAATTTTTGCAGTATAACTCAGAGGGATTTGGATGAAAGGCAAGCTTTAACAAGCCTTAACCTTTTGAAGTTTAGGATTCAAATTTGAACATTTCCTTTCAGGTTCATCCAATAATCAGATGCTTATTCGGAAAGGAATCAACCAAGGACATAACAGGAAATGACAAGGTGCGTTTTACACACATTTTCTCTACATCTGAAAGACGTTAGCTAGTAACTGTAAAATCCTCTATTTATTGGGTCCATTCCTGGTTTGGAGAGTCCCTGAATCCATGGTCCCAAACGGGAAGGCAAATTGGGAACAGCGGTAGATTCAATGTATACACTCAAGTTTTGGCCACCTTGAAAGACTATGGGAAATCTAGGCAAGCTGTGCAGAACCAAACGTGGAGGAAAGCAAGCAGGTACCTTACTTGAGTTCTCAGCTTCCAAGAAGGTTGACCTCATCTAAGCAGCAACAAGAAAAGAGGATCCAATTTTCTCTTTGTCACCTTTTGTCACTGTCCTTCTCCCAACATTAACACTGTCAGTGAGAGAACTTTTCCCTTTGTACTTCTGCCATCAAAATATACTTTTCTATATCCCCTTCTCTCACTACTGTTAAGCCTTCAAATTATTCCCGCCCCCCCCAAAAGCACTCACCCCTACACCTCTTCACTAATTTTACACTTCTCTGAAAACAAGATTTACTGTGTTTTCACTGTCGGTGGAGGTATGTCAATTTGCACAGTGAAAAATGTTTGCTTATGCTAGACAATAAACTTAATAAAAATTATACACATAATAATGGACAAGTTCTTTTAGTCACTGCTGCTTGCAGTGAACAGCGACTTTTGCAAAGACCTAGCTGACTATCTGGATCAGCTGGTACCAAAAAAAGAACACAGCAGAGCAAATGGAACAAGAGGCTAGTGAAAAATGAAAATTGGGAATTAATTAGGAACAGAACGAGAGAGATTGAAAAACTACCTTTAGAAAGCTCTGCCCTGACTCCGGTCTTTTCGGTGTTGACTGACTGTCAGGAAGTTAAAATTTTGCTGTAAGAAATGTTCAAATCTTTCATATTTGTAATTTTTTTTGGTGGTGGGGAAAAAAAAAATGGAGAAAAAGGTCCATTTGCTTCTTCCCAGAGAATATGATTTCAAATTTCAATTAAAATGAAATGAGCAGCACGATTATCACTATAGAGCAGGCGCCTGGTAGCAGCAATAGGCCTCTTTCAGTGCCATGGCAACCGGGCCTCATTGTCACGGCTACCTTGGCACTACATGTAATTGTCGATGTGTGAGCCTGACTGATAATACACAATCAATACCCCATAAGCAGAAAACATCATTTTCAGTATGAGGGAAAGAAAAAAAAAAAAGGGGGGGGGGGGAACTTGCAAAAGAGAAAGAAAGAAGGAAAGAGAAACAGGGAAAGTGAGAAAACCAGGGAGTGGGAGAGAGGAAGAAGGGAGACCGAACTCCAAAACACCTTTAACAATGAAGCATGCTGCTTTTTTTCTATAAAGCAGATAGCTGGAAAAATCCCACCAGCGCACATGAGCACCTGCTAAGTCCTTCTAATAATGTATTAACTAATTGTTTACACCAACATCATTAAAGCATTATCCAAACACCACATCAACCAAGAGAATGCTTTTGTATTTAATCAACAGTAATTCTGATAATGCCAAATTCTCAGGAAAGAGCTGGCACTCACAGTCCAGAGCGGGAAGCTGATTTCTGTATACGGATCACTAGGTTTTTGTCTGACTGAGTATGAAAACAAAACAAAAAAAGCCCAGGGAACAAACAGATCATGCAGGGAAAAGGGGAGCTTAGTCCTCAAACACATAGCAGAAAGTGAACCATGATATCAGAGTGGAGACAAGTGCAGAAGGATAAATGGAGAAATAAAAAGTCTGCTCAGTATTAACACTCTAATGCTTTGGCCACCTCATGTTCTTCTCTGAACACCGTGTCCTTTTACCTGGTGTTTGCATGCTGTGCAGTGCAATCAGGTCCCATTACTAGAGCAACACAAATGTGAATGGAAATGGAGAATAAGAAAGGACACACAGAAGAGTATAAAGAGAGAAACAGAGGGAAAGAAACAAAAAGAACAGTGCAGAAAGAAAGGGAAAAAAGTGAAGGAAAAAGCTTGATGCTATTTTTCATATGCGTGGGGCCCAAACTTCAGTGTATTGTTGACTTCAGCGTGAGCTACCTGCATGCTATGCCTGTGTAGACAGGCTAAACGGAGCATACAAGACTATCAGCTGGCACCAGCAGGTTAGGCTGGTAAGGTCCCAAGGCAGCTAGAAATGTGGCCATGCAGCACCAGCCGCTCTTCTCCAGGGGGCAGGGCAATGCCATGAAGATATCAGGTCAAGCTGGAGTAAAATGCTTATGGACTGGCATGAAGTCAGTGTCTTGAGGTTTAAAGCATTTTATTCCCTCAAAAGTCTTTAAGAATAAGTATCAGCAAGCTGTGGACTCACCTGAAAAAGTGAGGGAATGGTAAAGGAACTGGAGCTCTGAAGATACTGAAACAGTGATCTCAAAAACTCCTTAATGTGATCAAAGTACTCCACCAGGAAAAACTGCAGACTCACCCAATCATGTGGAGGTGAGATGCTGGCATCTCAGACCCCTGCACACCTTCAGATGGCATCAAATGTTGTCAACGGGGCTGAATACAGTTAAGAACAATGTCCATGTACCTGTTCAGAATGGCAGAGAGAGGAAGTGGTCCATGTTCTCAAACCATCTTTTTCCAGATCTTTTTATTTTCTGTAGTAGTTTTACTCATTCCTATGAGAAACTCAAGATGTTTTGCAGGCATACATGAACAACTTTTGCCTTTCAGAGCGCAGTGCAGGGGCAACTGATGATATAACATGACGCAGATAAGCTTAGCACTGGGAAAGTCTTCCTAAATCCCGTAAGATATAATCATCTGTAGTAAATTAGCTATATCAAGACAGAGAAGAAATTCTTAGCTGGCTTGGATGAGCATGGGCAGATATGAACCACCCTATTTTACGGTCTACCATTTCTTAAATATCAGCGTTGCATCTGCTGAGTCTGGGCATGTACCTTTGTTTTAGACTGGTGTCTTTTCACTGGTGTGCTTCTCTGAGATACCATATGTGGTAACATTAATTAAAAAAAAAGCACACTGTGCATTCAAGTATCCAATATAGAAGTAAAAATGTGTTCCTGAATGAGTCAGTTTAGACAAAGTTCCCAGTTCCTGCACCCAGCTACACAATACAGTTGCTGCTGAAAGTTCAGCTTTCCTAAATAAACCCTGCCAGCATAACTCCTAACTACAACATCAGTCACCTCTTGCATGAAGGATAAGTGTATCACAGATATGCCAAGTCCACGAAGAATGCTGCACTAGTACTGTAGCAATATACTTTCCATTCCCACATTGCCAATCAAGGCAATTTCCATAAAGCAGATCAAGGGAGAGTCACCTGAAGCAGCTTTAGCTCTTCCCTTTTTAATCCAAATCTGAGAGAAAAATAATGAAGGATATGAGTCTGATCACACCTTATCTAAAGACCAGCATAGTCACATATCATATAGCCCTGAATCTTTTATGTGCTTTCAAACTCCCTGCTCTTCTGAATCCACATGATAACATCTTCCTAAAACTCGCACTCACTCCGGAAAGATTAACTGTAACTTGCACCTTTATTTGTCAAATTCACACTGCATAACAGATAGGATAATTGGGCCCCAGTTGTCTAACATTTATGGAACAAACCTCTGATAACAACAGATTGATTGACAGCTCCAGTTGTAGAACACAAACACAAAGTCTTTTGGATTGTAATATTCTAAATGTTAACACTAGAGGTTGAAAAGCAAAATTAAACAATAATAAAGGACATACCTGCAACAACTGCAATGTCAGAAATTTCCCTGGGGTTTCAGTGAGGTCCGATAGCATTGTTCTACAATAAAACTTGGAGACACCATAAAGTTCTAGTTTTACTAACACTCCCCCAGGCTTGCCAGGGATGCCTCATCACTTCCCAGTATCTCAAGAACTACTTTCCAAACACTTAGAAAGCTTTCATTTTCTTTTTCCTTTATGGATTTGTGCCTCATCCTACCTTCTACCTCTGTTCCTGACCAGTCCTACTCAATCACACACACTCTGAAAATTAATATAAACCCCTAGCAGACCAAACCAGCAATCTGTTCAGTTTTGGCTCTCCGTCAGATTATCTGATCTATTCTGACTTTCAAGTTCTGTTTGAGACAATGTGTCAGAAGAAGCGATCAAAACCATTTTTGTTTACTGCATTCTTTTTAGTAATTGCAGCCTTTTATCATTTTTCTAAAGACAAATGATTAACAAAGTCTATTTTGTGCTATAATTAGAAGGAAGAAAGAAATGAAACAGCCGCTCTTTTCCTCCCAAAACGATGTTAAGAATATCCATTGAGTATATTACATAAACCCTGAATACATAGGTAATTACGTAATGTGACCTTGTAGCTACCGCAGATTGCAGACGTAGAGGCCTCCCCCAAACAGCTCACTGCAGGACAAGGGCCTGGCGTACTGGAAAAGATCCTCTGCCCTGAGAAATATGTGTCTGTTGCTTTTGGTACTTATACCAAGACATGCTGAAGAACACAAAACTCACTCTACGCGTATTTTTCAAATATTAGAAAAAAATGTCAAAAGAAAATCCGCAAATATGGCCACCTTCCATAAATCAAAACTAGCCTTACATACAAGCCCTGGCAATGGGTGGGATGTGCATCCTCAGGACAGATGGACACACGGACGCTACAGCCTGAGAGAACAGAGGACAAAGGGAACAGCGGTCTGACTGAAACACTAAAACCCTTTCTGTGAACCATTCCAGCTTCCTGAGTCTAAAATGAGATCCAATCCCTAATCACAACATTTACAGCTGCTTATTTATTATTTGCGCTACATAAGATAAGTAGTGGAACAGCCACACAATGGAAAGTTAAGTTTGCCATAGCACAGAGAGAATATTTTACCACTAACAGGCAGAGCTAATCGCAAAGCTCCAGAGAATCTGAGAGGCCAACAAATCTCAAAAAACTATTTTCTACTAAAAGGCCTACCTCTTCCACAGTGATCTAACAGGCAGTCCATCTAAGCTGGCATGAACAAAACCCACTTGAAAAGGAACCAGGGCCAGTGCGTGAATGTCTGGCCTCCCTGGGCATGTGATCCCTCTTGTGCCTCATAACCCTGACCCTGTCCTTCCAGCTCTGAGTAAGTGACTGCCCCATGCATTGGAGGTAGTGATTTTAAGTCAATGTTACAGCTCAAGCTGCTTGTAGATAGATGAGGCTACAAGTGAGTGCAGGGGCTGTTTGACAAAACCTACTCCATGGTTGGAAAGGCTAGCTTGCAGAAAACAGCCTGCTATTATAAACATCTATGCACCTTTGAAGGGCACGTAATGCAAAGACTGTAGTGGGGAGAGAGAGAAGGGAAATGAAACAATTTCAGGTTGTGCAATTAGGAGGCGAAAGACACAAAGGAACGTGCAGGAGGAATGTGGAGATGCATTTCTGTTTGGCAACGAATCCCCTGGAACAGCCTCCACAGAGTGATGGTGGAATTTGTGTTGCTTTAGTCATTTATAATGAGACTGGATGTATCACTAGTGAATGTGACATAAAGAACAAACTTGCAGCAAATGCCAAGGGAAGGACTAGATGGCACAGGTGTTTGCGATTTCTTGCGTCTGAGGCATCTTTCACTTCATCCTTAAGTGCTTTCTAGTCTTCCTGTATAAACCTGTTAATCCCATTATCCTGGCAAAATTCCAACTTAGTAATTAGTTTCTGCCTACCTTAAATTTCTTTTCGTGGCCTTGATTCGTTATAGCCTTATCGTATCTCCTCTTAAGTGAAGTATAATATTGTGCTGCCATGTTCCACTCCAGAAGTAGTTGCTAATACACACAGAAGGGGAATGTGGTGGCTGTTTAAAAGAGCTTAGCAAACATGAAAATGTATGACAGCAAGTGGAGGAGGAGATCGCAGCCAATACAAATCTGCTGCAGAAACTAAGCAGAAAATAGCTGCTCAAATTGGAACTAGACCAGAACCCTGCATTTAACATATCTACAATTGTGAAAACTGACAGAAGATCTTTACAAACACCAACACTCATGAAACAGGCCTATGCTTTATCCCAAAAGGGCAGTGGAATCAGTACCGCTTCAAGGGGCAAAGGACAATCTACTGAGTCATTCCTATTACTTCCTGCAAAAACCTGTTTTGTGGGGGTTTTTTGGAGATCTTCTCTTTAAGCCCTAACTAACCCCATGCAAAATCTGGTGAGATCACAGCAAAAGGCAGTGAGGCTCCAGGAAGTCAACTGATTTCTTTTGTAGATGACCCTCCTGTCCTGTTTTTTAGCACATAGCTCAGTCTTGGAAATCTATGAAGAAGTAAAAAACCCACAGGCCACATTTGAAAAGCAACAACAAACATAAAAATAAGATGTTGGGTTCTTTTCCTCTCCGCTTATTTATTCTGCAAAAACGTGGCAATTTAAGTTCCTGGTTGGTTTGATTTTTTTCCTCCTGTTAAAAATGCACCCACTTTAAAAAGTATGCAAGACTGCTTACTTTTAAAATGCAAATGTTCAAGAAAAACACATACCAGAAAAGGATTATCTTTTCTTCTCTCTGTTCTTCCCAATGAAATAAGGTGTGTGTATACCACATGCAAAAGAAACTGCATACTAGGATCTCAGGAGACATGGAAGAAGAACTAGAGATGACAGTATTTTCTGACATCCATTACAATTATTGTTCATTTTTTTGAAGAGGAACATTGATATTGAAGAAATATGAAAGCAATTTTTTTAACTGCAAAGCAAAAATAAATAAATAACTGCATTTTTTAAATCCATTCTCACATCTTGAGAGGTTATTTATTTTCTCTGAGGGCTGATAAAAGTTCCCGATGACATGCTTTCTAATTTTAAAATCACTCTCACTTCACAGTTCTGAAAAAGCTGATGTCAGGGAGTGAGTGGGTGGGTCTGTTTTAAGTGTGATTCACACATTAGATTCTCTTATCAGCTCATGCATATTCAGAAGTGCTATCCACAGGCTGTGGGGTTCACCACGAGTCCAGCCGGGAAAGGGTCATTTGGAGCAAGCTAATTAAGACAGGGAAAAGAAAAAGAGGAAAGTTGTTACACCATCTTTTCTTTATGTGTTAGGCATGCAAAAGATACTGGCCACAATCTATGCCACGAGAGAATATGTCCCACCTGCAAAGGGGTTCTCCCTGTCCTTCGCCCTGCTTCTTCCCACCATCTTGTGGCTCTCCATAATGCAGAAGTAAATCCAAGTCTGTCATGATGCCCCGCATAAATGGAGCCACGTTTTCAAATATGCCTGGGACTGGAGCACAAGAACTAGCTGCCAAGCCAAGGCGGATACGCAGTGTAGTATTGGTGTAAGGCTTGTGTTTACGAGGCAGTCCGAAACAACACACTGCCCTGCTAACGTGCCATCTCTTCTGTACGCATTTTTAATACAATCTGCCCCTACTGTGGGTCTGATCAGGATGGCTCCTCCCCAAAGTAAATCCCTCTGAGAGCAAGAGAAAGCTGTTGCTGAGATCTTAGTTACAGCACAGGGAGTAGGAACTTTTCAAATATCTGAGATGAGATACAGCTATGTGATGATGTCAGCTGCCTAGGTGAAACTCTGATGTCAGGCCACTAAATTCTTATCATAGCTTGGCCTGTTTCTTAGATCAGACAACGAGCTAGCAGAACTACATCTATCTTTCTTCAAAGTCCTTTGCTAGAGAGAAGTCCTTTGTCTCTTCTGCCTCCGACTGTGACACATTTACTAGCATAAAAGAGGGTGTTACAGAATGACGAGATGGCAAGCCTGTGCCATCATCGGTAGAAAAATGAGATTCACCTATGACAGTTATATAAGAAGATTCTATATGATAGTTGCTGGACACAGACATGCCCTCAGGCACAATCTGGCTTTCTCATTCCCTGTATGACTAACGTAACTCACGACGAACATCCTCATCACAAAGTCTCTGCAAACCCTGCCTTAGCCTAAGCAGCTGGAAAAGGTTTTGTTGACTGCAATGCACGTACCTTGGTTCTCAGAAGTTAGCAAGCACAGCTGAGGTGGGGGAGGTAGGAAGAAGGCTGGGTGGTAGGGAGGGAACGTATATGATACAGACACACACAACACTGTAATTAAGGGTAATTTCAGAAGCATTTACCTGTGTTTCAGTGTCTGACAACTTTTCACTTGTGAATGCTGCAAACGCCTCAGCTCTACAGACTGATCTTGTTTTTGTGTTGCTGGGATGGGAGGAGCAGAAAAATGAGTCGTTCTCTGAATTAATTATCTCCTCTGATTTGAGCAGCATGCCTGAAATGCAGTTTAACTCTTGCTCAGAAGGATTTAAGTTCCTAATCTAAAACAGAACTGAAATGGAGCCATGTCTACATACACAGAGCTACTGTAGAAGCTCTCCTGCCTGCATAGCATAACCAAGGAGGAATGCTGCCATATGGAAAACCCAGTGTTTTTGAAGGACTACACTGAAGCCCTAACTTCACCTGATACAACCTCTAGCCAGCAAAGAAGGTACCATAAACATCACCTTTGTTCAGTCACCACCCTAAAAAGCCACTGCTCAATTGCCATTTCCTTTTGCTGCAAATCTGAGGTTCCCCATCCCTTTTGTTGAAAAGTACTATGATGGGATTGAAAACAGCTGCAAGTCGAGGACTCATGTTATATCTCTAATTCTATAAGTGGGTCATCTTAGGGCACATTACATCACTTCTTTCCATTCCCATTTTCCTGCTCCTTAAAGCAGTAGCAGCATCTTCCATCTTTGTCAAGTGATCTGAAAGCTGGGACTCAAAGATGGCTGAATAATGAGTCCAGAATTAAAAAGTTGTCAGGAAAATGGCATTTTAATGGAATCCTAAAGATCAGGTCAAACAACCGGTACTTGCCTCATTTACTTATTTTTTAAATTAGCTTAACAATTGTGCTGCAGGTCCTGACCCATGATGTCAGCCTCTGTCATGTCAAGATATGTGACACATTAGACTAAGTCAGATTGCACATGATACTGTATGACATGAAAACAAAATACCCCATCCCGAGTTGGTGGTGGTGATGGGACAAAAAAAAAGGGAAATTAAAGATGAAAACTATCTTCTCTAATTTAAAATAACATTGCAGTTTGTTTTATCCATCATTTTATCCTGGAAAATATGGAAAATATTTTCAGAGCTTACAGCAGACGATGACTGCAAGCATCAAGCAGAACTACACAAACTTTGGACAGGTGATACAATTTATTTTCTCAAACACTCCTGTCCTGACCTTCAGTTCCCCAGATAGTTGAGGTACTACAATAATATTACCACCCCCTTCAGAACTCATCCCCTCCCTTCCTCTACCCATAGCAATTATTCCACAAGGTAACTCAACCAACTCCATCAACGGAGCTGTGCTGAACCTGGTGTCCTTCTACTCTTTCAAGACTTGGAAAAGTCCCCCCTGGGGCTGGAATCTATAGCAGAAGGGTCTGAGATCCTGAGATTCTTTTACTCCATTATGGACAGGATTTGACCCCATACCCACAGAGCTGAAAAATTTGTAGCTCATTTATAGTCTAAATCTCTTTTTCCAGTCTATTTTGTTTCTTGCTTTCACTGTGCAAAATGAGGATTTTCTGAGAAGGCCAGAGTGTAGCCACTACAGTATGAGAATACCTGCTTCCTGCCAGGGTGGCATGAAGATCTTGTTCACACATATATGCTATTTTCCTTGTTTCTCTGTTGAATGTGATTTCCCACTCCTTCCATTTTTTCCCAGAGCAACAGGGAGCAATATGTAGCTGAACTAAACTTCCTGTAGCTCACAAATGCTCTATGTGAACAAGCCTTGAAGTAATGATCCATCTGGGTAGAACTAAGAACAATTATGACCTCCATCTCTGTATTCGAAAGCAGCAAAATCTTTCTGTAACAGAGCTAATCTGTCACTGACAGCAGAAGGTCCCACAAATGGCTGAGAAAACGCCAGACAGATTCTGCTGAACTGCGTGGTAGCAGCAGTTGACTTTGGGTTATCATGCATCTGCCTCTGAGAAACAGCATGACTGTGTCCCATGTCAGACTGACTGGAAGATCCTTCAGCATCACACTGACATCAGCAACACTGATTAGGTGCCTCCCTCTCACTCACTACATAGTGCTATCCCTTTGGGACACAGAGCTGCCCACAATCCCACAATACTGTGTCAATCCCATCCCAGCAGTAAGCGAACAGTCATGACAATGGGCAGAGCAGCACATGGAGGAAAATGATGCTGGTCAGTGTCTTGACAGTAAATTTTAAGCAAGGAGAGTTTACTGTAAAGAAGATGCAAAATTCAGGATGGGCTCTTTCCTATTGAGCTAAATCAAGAAATGACATAAGTTTTGGACACAACTTGAGCTAAAATGTGCAAGGGGAGAAAGAAATAGGAAGGGAAGTATCATTAGTACTTTGTATTCACCTTCACTTCCATGGACTGACTTGACCACTGTTGGTGGACAAAATATCATAGCAGCTGCTCTTTCTTCACTGAAAAATATTAACAATTGAAAAAATCCTTTCTGTCAGAGCAAACCAGATCCCGCAGAGCATACCTGTATCATAACACAGCTCAGTTACTGCAGTGCTAGGGGCTGGGTTCAGGGTAAAACATGTACAGGACTTCTTTCGGAGCTTCTGTCACAGACTGGAAGCATAATTGACTCTAACAAACCAAAAGTATTTGATAAAAGTGTCAGACCATTAGGTCTGGGAACCACAAGATCAGTCATACCTCCCCCAAGCCCAAATACAGATCCCACTAGGCAGACAAAGCTACTCAGCAGAACAAAGAAGGGGGGAGCAGGAATTGGTACTGTGTTTGCAGAACCTAGTGGCCCTCTTCAGAAGGTGATTCAGGATGAGGGCCTGACATCAGTGCTCCAAAAGTCTGTGATGGATCTAATTTCTCTTTGCTGACTGTACAGTGATTCCTGCCTCACAGTTCAGTTACTCAAAATTAGGTTGCATGAATACCTTCCAAAATGCTCAGGGATCAATCTCAACCCCAGGTTTCTCTGTGAGGAAAAGACTGACAATAACAAACAGTAAATGCTACTCAGTCTTGCCTGACTGACAGTGAATAATCAGTCCCCATGCTGGCACTTGCCCTCCTGCATCATCTTCTCCCATCTTACAGGTATATCCATTTAACGGGCCCATAAACCTACCAAATGTCTCCTTACTGGAAACAGGCTGCTATCTCCAGGAGGCTGACTCTGCTCCACTGACTCCTCCAGCCCTACAGAGAGCTCTCACAAAGCAGCCCTCCAAGAACAGGTATCCTACAGAAAACCCTGGGGACAAACGAGCAATGAATGCCAAGGCAGCAGCTGCTGAGGTGACTGGACGCCTCTGATACCGCAGCGAGCATCACAGCCTCTTGCTGCTCTCTGTTTGGAACCGAAATGACCATTTTTAAATCCTTTTTAATTGTCATGTTAAAGAGCACAGAGTGCAGCAGTCAGAGAGCTCATGGCATTGGAGGCCTGACACCACCATCAGGCACGGATCAGCAGGCAGGATAACAGGAGAAGCTGCAGGTTTACATAAGCTGGCGCAGGCAGGCAAGTGGGAGCGTGAGAGAGGAGGGCGAGTGCATACCCTCCCTCTGCTCCCTTCTGAGGAGCAGCTCATGTGAACTCAATGGCAACACAACCTCTTATGTCATGGATTAATTTGGTTTGTTGCAAAGATATGCAACTCAAAATCCTTGGGGGATTTCTCACAATGAAATGGCCGTGTTACCTGTAAATTTTCTCTTTTTAAGCAACGGGAACTGGCTTCTTCGGTTCCTAATAGCTCATTCCTACATTAACTAGAAAGGAACAAGATACAGGTTGCTGCTAAGGTCCAGCAGGCACTATGCACCTTTTTGGTATTACGCCTTTTAACCAGGTCTTAATTGAAATGGTTCCTAAAAAATCTCACCAAGTCAGGGATCTTCTTTTCAGAAGGCATAGCTCTCCAGGAAAAGATACATAAAATCAGAAAGGTTCAATCACTCTGGAAGTACCTTTTCAGGAAGTCCTATACTAAGTGGAGGATGAACTTTTTATGTTGATCTAGAAGCACAGGTCCAGTTGTGTCCCATTAACTTGCCTGCCTCTGGGTATTTGTGAAACACCAAACATAGCTTTGGATCCTGAATATATGAAGTAATAAGACATAGTAATGGATGTTCATTGACCTTCACATGCTTCTCGCAACTATTATTTGCTATTAAAGACTCCACAGCACTTTAAACCAAGGTGCCTTCAACTGAGTTCCAGAGGACAAATACCCTCAAATTCCTTGTTCACCTCTCTGATCACTAGACTACTGGAGAGCATAGCAAAGCAAGGGTTGAAAGCAAGGATCCACCCTGCCTTCACCACAGAGTAGCCAGACACTGTAAGAAGTCCTGGGTGCATCATCTCAGTAAGTATAATCATTATGCAAAACAGCAGGTAGCAGGAGAAAGGCACAGCAAAGGGTTCTGCTTCACTGAGGATTCTTATTACTGCTTAAATGCAGAAGATGAGATTTTCTTTGATTATTGCTCCCCAGGAGGCCATGGGCCTTGCAGCTCTAGGATGTTTTGTAATCTGACATAAGGGACACCTGTTCGTCTGCAGCACATGGATTCGCTTGGCAAACGCACTCTGGTTCTATTGTGAGCAGCGGAAGAGCTAAGCTTGGCACAGTCTGAGGGTGGAAGGCAGAAATGGCTGCTGCCCTTCAGGCTCCAAGACGCTGCTTTGCTTGCTGTTACCCTATTTACAGTTTCAAAGAGCTACCTTTGCAATTAGGAGTAAGAAGTTGCGTACAGTCATAGCCACGTCCACCTCTTCTATGGCAGCTCTTCCATGTTGTGTCATTTTTGCCAGCCAGAAATTAGCATTATGATAACTGAATTTCATGATAAATAAATACACTAAATACATACCAACTTTATATTATGAAATCAGCAGACAAATGCTCCAGAACCTGGTTCATGATGTTAAAGAACAAGTCCAATGCATTGCTGATCAGGAGAGAATCAGGCTCATCTTTTCGGATATTCCTGACAAAGCTTTCCCAGCAGTAGAGAACAGAACTGATGCACAGTAATAAACACAGCTAGTTTCCTATGTTCACCAGGCCACTGAAATCCTGTGTGGAAGGAGTTCCTCTACATGTCAGGGTAACCCTTCCAGAAGCTTTGAACAATTGGGTTACCCTTTCCTCTTCCCTTTAAGTCCTGTGGTTGCCCCATGGTCTCTCATCTGAACAATAATCAAAGTGGCAAGAAATTGGAGTGTTGATATGGATTAAAAAGGATTTGCTGTAGTTTTCATCTGAGCTCAAAGCGATGTTTTTAAGGATTGAAAAATACTGTTAGGAGTTTGGTTCTTTTCAATGCCATGGTACTAAGTATTTGCTAACTCTCTACAGGTGGTAAAAAGAGAAGGGATGAGACAATAAAGTTAAATTCACCAGAACTGTTAAGAAAATCTGTCCCAGTGGCAGCACTGACAGAGCCCACAGAGACATAGGTAAGAATGAGCAGGCTATGAAAGGTGTAGGTTGTCCCCACACAGTTCTGCATAACACTGACACTGAAGCGTACAGGTGACAAGTTAAGTGTTAGCTTTGTGAATTACTTCACTTCTGATCACATTAGCAGGAATATCTAATTGTTTTTAGGCTCAAAGCAGAACCTGGGAATAATACCACCCTCTCTGACAATATACCAAAACAAGAATAGTAGGAAATCTTACACAAATATGCAGAGAAGCTTTTCTCTTACTGCCAGTCCCAGTTCTAAAAATCAAGTAAATAGTTCTGACAGATAAGCTGCAGCCAATTTAACTCGAGCAGTTTAAGACATTACTATACACATCTGTCTATCCCATCACTTCATCGGGGAGGACCACCCACAAAAGTAAATCAACAAAATGGGAAGTTTGCCTGTGCCTTACCTGCTCCAGGTCACAGTCCTAACCAGAAGTTTAGCAGAAACCTATCTTTTCTGATGGCTTCATCTGAGACATTAGACTGTGAATTACTTGTGAAAATGCAGACACTCCACTCATTCTGCCACCCCACTGACAAAAATGATAACCATATGCACTGGGATAGAGTCCATGACCGCACAACCGATAATGTACAATACACCTATGTCTGCCAGAGTCTACCTGTAGATGCCCTAGGATCATTTAGGCTATCCCATCTTTGACTTTTTACTCTATTCAA
The DNA here is from genome assembly GCF_000687185.1 of Egretta garzetta. NCBI lineage: Eukaryota > Metazoa > Chordata > Aves > Pelecaniformes > Ardeidae > Egretta > Egretta garzetta. Next base: position 1,172,412 of record NW_009260791.1, read on the forward strand.
TTCAAGGTCTTAGAGCAAAACTAGGGTGGGCATACATATCCATCAGGCCACTGAGCAGTTCAGTTGATGTGTCCATCTTCCTTCCTTTCTGAACTGCAATTCTTTTGACATGAACTGCCTGTAAAGTCACTATGAGTATCTTTCAATCCAACCAGTTCCCTCTGGAACTGCTGAAGAAGCTTCCTTCTACTGGTTCTGTCCTTTCGTGGAGTAGCAACTTTTCACCAAGAAGCATGGTATGAAAGCTGCATGAATGGTTTTGCTTTCAAGCACATTCAGTTTTGTGACTGCTGCTCTAAGGAGAAGATAAAATACATGCATAGAATAAAATGCAAAAGAGAGGAGCACAAACCTATCCCCCAAAAGGATTAACTACACAAGAGAGAAAACAAAGGGGGGGTCAAGATACTCTTCAACTCACAATTTTAAAAAAAACATAGAAAAACTATTTCTTGGCTACCTTGATTTTATGTAGGAACTTGGGGGTTGGGGGTAGTGAATTTATGCTTCAGGGGAAAAGGGAATGTTACCCCTCCCATTTGCAGTTTTATTCAGTTCATTAAATGAAAGAAATTGATTTGGCGAAGGTAATTTTGTAATTAAAAAGCTTATCATGGCTTTCTCTAATGAGCTAAGCAAACAGACAGTAATTCAGTGACAATATTTACACAGTGCACACTGGGGGACGTTTGTTTAGAAAATTAAATAATAGAAGAAAATAGGAGGAGGAGAGAACGGAAAGTAAGCAAAGGAGAAGAGGTCAATTCCAGATCCAAGTTCATCCCAGGATGCTGGTCCTCTGATGACTTGTTCCTGTTCCCTTGCCATCACAGCAGCAAAAGGAAGAACAGACTGTAAGTGACCTATGCTATCCCGCCTGTGTAAGTGGGCTTTTCACAGACTGAATTTACTATGCTCTCATCTCTGACTGGGACCATAGCCAACTCAGGATTTCAGGGAACAGTTTTATACACACGCAAGACTAAGAATTACCTGTCCAGGATACACTTCCTCTCTCTAGGGTGCCAGAGGCTTCGTGCACACTGACTGAGGGCACAGCATGGAAGGAAGGACAAACTTTTGAGAACTTGAGGAAAAACTTTACTTGAAAAAGCTCTTCTGTTACAGCTGAAATGAAACTCAGAACTCAAATTATTCCTTTTACACCTTCAGAAAGCAAGGAAGCACCACAAAGATCCTGCCTCAAGCAAAGCTTTGTGCATTGCAGGATGAAAAAAAAGAGACAGAGGAAACCCAGCAATTCCCCGGAGATTTCTCCCCTCTTGGTCTGTTCTGTTATGTGGAGGTAAGTCATTCCAGTCCTAGGGGAAAGCTTCCTAGAGGAGGAAGGAGGAATTATCTTCTCCTCTGACTCTGCTTCCCTCATCCTTCAGTGTCTGTTCTCCCACCATCTCTCCCTGCCCTGTGTAACCATGTATGAAACCCCTGGCCGTTTAAGAGGGGGCAGAAGTGAGCTCTGGGACAGTCATTCTTAGTCTTCTGAGTTTCCCAATGCTTACAAAACTGTTCTTTCTATTCCTGAAAAGAGAACTGGCTCAGACACTATAGCAATAGGCAACAGTACAAGTCAAGAGAAAAAAATGAGTCCTAAAGAGGGTGAGCAGAAGATCAGTTAGATGTGAGGCAGCACAAGGACAGGAAAACGCTGCTAAGAAAAAGGTTTATAGTGGGAGTGAACACAAAGCTTAAAAGACCAGAGAGAGCTAACAAAATGGAAGCTTCAGTGGACAGAGAATAAGAACACATGAATCTAAAAATTTGTCACATTTCAACTCAGAAATAGCTGCATTCCAATGCCTAGTATATGCTTTTAAACCCTTCTTTACAGCTATAATGTAGAGCATGAAACAACTCATATTAATGAAGAGGAAAATAATTCAGGAGATTTCACTCTCAAACTTCCAGACAAATTCCCTGATAAAGGAAGGGGCAAATGCATCCCTATGCACCATCAGAGGTCAGCATACCCCTGTGTCTCATGGATGTATGAGGGGGGAGATAACAGTAAGACCTCCTTTCTTCCTTAACATTTACTCCATAACAAGACAACCTACCTCCATTTCTGAGCTGATTCCAACAGGAACCACTACTATAGACTAAAGGCTTGTGATGAATCAGCACGTCTTCCAAGCACCACTTGAGACTCTGACCACCAAAAGGCATTTTCAGATAAAAAAGAAAAGCTGAATTTCTGTCTGCTGGGTCCAGGTCCACACCTGCGCTTTTCCAAATAGACTCTTAAAGATGAATACCAACCCGATTTACTAAATTAATAGCCAATTTTTGTGGTGTAAAAATGTATCTGCAACTTGCATGGTGTTACATGGAAGCCTTGAGCAAAGCCAAACCGCTGTCACAGTAAACATACCTGATGCTCGCCAACAGCAAAAAAAGGAAATTCCCCGTTCTGCTTTCCTCAAAGGTATCTCCTTTGCACACCCCACTTTCTCTCCAATATGTGAAAGCAAGGATGCTGCATAAGAGCATTCTGAGACCACAGAGCAGGCTCTGTAAATCTGCAGGAGCTGAACCCCTGGCTGCAGGAACTGGATGTAGCCTACTCATATGCCTGGAAGCACATTCTTACAATGGTGGCTCGAACCAGAGGATAAAGTTTCTAACACGGATTGCAGAGACACAGGGCAAAGCAAGACAGACAAAATGATAACAGAGCTGAGCACCTTTTATAATCCTGAATCCTTTATCCCAGAAAGGAGACTCCTGTCACTTCTCTCATACCACATCCTGCTGGCTGTGCCCGAATGCTCTCTGACAGGAGGGCACGATCGCACAATCATTAATACCAGACATCCACACTGCCTAACACTAACAGTACTAATTTGATACAGATCAGGCATAGGCCCACAGCTGCACCTCTGTTGAATTAGCCAGAGAATATGATAGAGCATTTAAGGCCACTGTCATACCAGCTGGGGTTCAATATACCTGACCCAGCATATAATCAGAGGTACGTAAACAGACAGGCCAAGATCCAGCACAAAGTCTACCAGTACACACCAGAATCCTTTGAACAAATCTGAGAAGGCAAAATAAATGTATTGGTGCCATGTGGCCCAGCTTTTCTGTTTTTATCCGAGATGTCCTAAATCAACTTTGTCATTGAAACACTGTCATTATGCATGGCAGGGAGAGTCTCTTTCAGTACACAGGCACAGAGACAGAACTTGTTAAGATAAACCCAGAACTGCCCTGCTTGCCATGACTCATAGCCAGATGTGTCTAGGAATTGCTGATAATTAAGGTTTACGAATCTCAGTACCACAGACTCAATCCTGTAAGCTAACAAACACCCCATGATTTAAAGGAATTTGAGATATTCGCAACACTGACAATTGGTCGCCAACGAACTGAATAATTGGTTGCCAATAAGATTTCTCCGCAGTCACCTTTTGTATTATATGTTCCAACATATAAACTATTTTCCTCTCCTTCATCCTTTGTCTCCTCTCATGCATATAACTCTTCCCTTCAGTGTTTCTGAATCCAGGACCAAGTCCTTCAGGACAGCAAAGTTAGCCAGTGGTACTGTGCTGGCAGGAAAACAGATAAAGAGCCCAAGAAGCTGCCTAGGTCAGACCTTAGGGCAGAGCCATGCCACTTCGTTAGCTGCAATGGTAACATGGAAATCCCAGCGGGTCTGCACTAATAAATATGTAATAAATGCTACTTTTACACATAACAGAAAAACACTGCAGGTTATACTGCTGGGCAATAATTCTGCTTTGCACTTAGGCAAACCAACTATGTGGAATATGGCAGGGCTTTTCCATCTCTTCTGTAACCTACTACTCTCAGCAAAACAGCAACTACATTTCTCCCTTTTTGCTTTTTGGTTGTTTTTTTTTTTTTTCTTTTTTTAAACAATGAATTTGTAATTGACTTGCTTATGGGAGACTGGATATACCTGCCTATATTGCTGTTCCCACAGGATGGAAGCAGAGCTGCTCTAGCAAGCAACAGTGCTCATATGCTTACACTATGAAGATGGAGCAGAGGGTCTCCTTCAACTCAGGTAGTGACAGTCTTTGGGTTTTGGAAGAACAGGACCAGGGTTAGGTCCAGTGCCATTATGTTGTATTGAAGGGTCTTTTTTTTTTTCTGGTAGGATAGCAACAGTTGGGAACTCACCCTGGATTTCTTTTGACCTGAAAGAAATTGTACCCGAGGCCTCACTACATAGAGAAAATTATTAGATAATGACTTAAACATCTGAGGGCCCAGCTGAAGAGAAGGCACAGTAGGAGAGCTATTGAGAATAGCAAAACTGGAAAATGATCCACACATCTCCCACCTTACTGGCAACTCAGGGTGTCTTTTTTCTTTTTTTTTAAACTGTGGGAAGTGAGGCTGTCGTGATGAGGCGAGAATGAGGTGGCTGTGAGGTTTCTCCAAGGAGTCTTTAACTACCCTCTGGGTATATTAGCGCCTGCCTGCAACACCTGAAACACTTGAGTATTAGCTTAGCTCTCTTTCTCCAGTTAAAAGCATTAAATTGCCGATGCCAAGTGTTTTCTTCCCCTCATTCTCTTTCAAATTCCTGAAAGCTAAAGTAATTTTGTCATGACTCACATTATAAAAAGAACAAGTGATGTGACTGCTCCCACTTACCATGCACATGTACAAAACAAATATTCTCTGTCCGCTCTACCTTGACTTGCTGGTGCCTGCAGTCCTATCATCACAGCCATCTGTTTAAGCATTAATGCCAAGCTCTGCTCCATGAAGTAATTTCTTCTTATTTTTCCAATTCTTCTTCTATAACTCCCATTAAAATCATGGTAATGAAAAGAATTTGGCTACGGCATGAATAAAAATCCTAGGTGTCGACAGAAAATGCCTATTCTCAGATCACAGAGACTGGACACAAATCACAGTACCAAAACATAAGAGAATTTGGAAACAGGCACCCCTCAAGGTTTTATCCACAACCAGTGATCTCGCAGAATACAAGACTAATCTCACCAGAATTCTTTGTGAATGTCATTCATCCAGTGACACAATCTGATCACTGTTAAACCTTTTTCTTCAGCAAATTTGTTAGTGATGGAAACAATTACAGTCATGAAGCTTCCAAATTAAAAAAGCACTCTGAGACAACTGGTAAAGCTTTACATTAAGTTCACAAGTCAAAGTTGTCTTCTCAACTAAGAGATTAGTTGTTTTTTCTCCATATTCAATATCCTGTCAGCTTCTGGAAGATCAGTTCTTATTTTGGAAAACCATCCCACCTCAGCCCCTTTCATTTCAGCTCTCAGCTCACAATGTTACCATTGTTGCAGTTACAAAGTCATCCAAAGTATGATCTGAACTATAACTAATTTCATGAAGTCATATGAAAACATAGGGCTCTAATTTTTACTTGCACTTCCCCTTCAAAAGTTGCAACAAATAATGGAATTTAACCATTAATCAGGTGTCATATTTGGGCAAATAACAGATTAATTTTCCAAATTCAATAAAACAGATTCTTTAAAGAGGTTTACAAGGTAAGAAAAAGTTCTTTAGTAAAACCCTTACACACTACATTATTTTTGCAACTACCTCTGTGACTTCAGCTCCTTTTGGTGAAGTGCCAAAGCACTGTGAACACAACCCTTTACATACAGGTGGCACAGATGAAACTAGAAAGCACTGGAAATTCAGTGGAGGAGATTTTGATGACAAGGGGGGTTTTTTGAGTGACACTGGCTTACTTGTAAGGATGAGCCTCCAAGCTTCTGAAACCTTGCTACCAAATATTCAGATTCAAGGGGTTTTGGATCTATTCCTGTTACCAGTGTGTAAGCAGAAAGCAAACACTGTCAAAGGCATCTACACAGCTGTGTATTTATCACAACCAAATTTCAAACTCCAACCTTCCCAGTCTTTCTAAGGGAGGGGTAAATGGTTAAAAACCCACATTGCCATTTCATAGCTCAACTTTTCTTGTAATATGTACCTAGGTGCAGCCAGGGGGTTCCTTATTAGCACAGACTACAAGGTTCTGATGCACATGTGGAAAGACACAACAGCACAGCTCTGCGTTATCACCCACTTTCTTATGACCAACGTAGGTTGTACACTCTCTGCTGAAGGCGGTGTTTCTAACTCACTTTTGTTAAGCCTTTTATCATCAGTACTATGTATAAAATATTAAATAATAATGGTTATGGCTAGATAAATAACTAACTGAGAATAAAAGCCATGCGATTTTGTCCCCCTTTTATTCTTCATGGACTGAACCAGATTTCTGTGAATGGATTTGTTATTCAGAAACATCCGCCAAATAGTTCATTTGAGCACATTTCCGCCTCCAGAACACTTGCGAGCTGCTCACTTCAATTATTCCCTATTCACAGTGCGCGAGTGGTATCACAGTATTGTTTCCAGTTCCTGACTAGAGGAACAAAACTTTTCAAATGGGGGAGTGATAAGTAGCAAATGCTAAATCACTGTTCATAAATAGCTTTCTAAGATAGATGACTGCATGATTAGACGCTCAGGTTAAAGTCTACGAAATCTACAAAATAGAGAAAGATTTTTACAAATACCTACAAGAAAGGAGTAATCTGACCCCACATATGGTGGTAGTCACGCTCGGTGCTTTAATTTAAAAAGTATTTACAAATGGCTTTTTGTATTAAGCAGCAAATTTAATATCCAAGAGTGAGATTTTTCAACTCTCAAGCAATGATACTATACTGAAGAATTCCTTGCTGTTTTTCAAATGGCAGGAACAGCCACATCCAAGAAAACTCAGTAATTTTTAAGCCGTTTCAGCACCTTCACTACTGCCAATCACCACCACTTCCTTTTCCCGTTTTGTGTGCTATATACATATGTGAGCAATTTCATCTTCCTCCCAAAGCTGTGATGCTAAAAATCCACCCACATTTTTTCCACTACCTGATAACTAATCATTGCGAAGTTCTCTCTGATTACAGTGTGAAGCATAATGATAACCACGAAGACAAATAGCCAAAAATTTGTTGGCATCAACCTGAGTAGCTAAAGGTTGGTTACACTATTTCTGTGCCAGAAGAAGGAGAGGTGCTATACTATATAATTTAGTGAGTGGATAACAGCATTCCGCTGCCATGGGTGAGTTGTAGTGTCACAATGTTTGCACAGTAACATTTGGGTGGCTGATTGATAGAGAGCTTTTGCAACACTGAGCTTGATAGGGTGTGGCTGTGCCATGACTTAGGGGACTTTGTTTTTTTTAAGGCAAGGAATAGACAAAAAGCTGTTTGAGCTGACAGAAGTCAGAAATAAGGTAGATATAATAAGTACCACTCTAGCCATCCATAGTAACAGAATCTGTTCTGAGTAGTATTTTCATTTTTATTTTGAACTGGCAGTAATAAACATGAAAAACCCAATGCTGTAACTAATGTCAGAAGCAATCAGCCAAAAATCAAGGCAATGAAAGGCAACAAACATCCTACGTCTCTGTGAGCCGCACCACCCTACCCCCGACTTGCTCTTCAAATCCTCCCTCTTGTTTGCCAATACAGTGCTTGCCCGCTCCTTCCCATCATCAATATATGCTACTTTTTAAAAAATATTTTTTACAGTTAAGAGATGACTGTAAGCTCCAGGGCTGATGGGGACTTTGATTCAATGCTAACTTCAAAGGGAACGTGTTAGGTGCTTACACACGAGTGACATGTCATCGCTTCTCTTCCTGCACTCAGTGTGCCCTGATGAATAATCAAGGCAGTTTTTATAGAGACGCAAGAAATGCCGTTCACAGTTTGTCTCTCTGAGTCAGTTGACATTTTTATTTTATATATAAAGCAAATGAGGGTGGAAGACACAGACAGAGAGCAAGAGATGAGGCTGTGTGCCAACCCTTTCAGATCTCATTTAGTCTATGTTACAGAGAAGCTAGTCTTTACAGTCCTGGAGCTAATAGGGGGCACATATCCCTCCTATGAGAAATTAATAAATCTTGAGACAGCTTAAAGGAAAAACAAAAGAAAATTTACAGCCTTTCCTATGGTCATCTGTGCCTCTGTATGTGTGATGGGATTAGGGGGAGAGACCTGAAGGACTTGCAACATTGCTGAAGGGAGAGAAGTAGGGGGTTTAGATTTTTCCATAGGTTAGGAGTCATTCCAATATCTAGTAGAAATAACCTGGTAATTGCATTGGACACAGACAATGACAATGAAGACCAAGCTTCCTTCACAACAACTCTGCCACGATGCTTGCAAAGCTCTGTTATCCTTGTGATGGTCCCCCATCACCCTCCCACTGCACTTGGGATGTGACCTGCAGCATCCACAGATACTCCCAATCCACATGAGAGCACAGTAACTTTCTCTTTCATTAATTCAGTTTTTCCAGGACTCAATACCCAGCTCAAAACAATTAGGTGCAAAAATCTAATGGAAGAATGCCCATGAGAATCACAGTTCCCAAATTTAGTAATGAAGCGGTCAATTATTTTAGTGAAATGTAATGCGATTTTTCACAGTAACTGCAGCAAAGAAGCATTAGATATGTCTGGGCTTACACACCATGCCATATTCCGTCCTCAATTTCTTACCTATAGGGATAAGAAATCAGATTGGTGGAAGATGGCTTGGATGTTCCCAAAAGAGGCCAACCTCCAGTCCATACCATTTGGACTGTTCTCTGTATGTATTTCCAGCTGGTCTGAATAGAAACTTCATAACCTGATACTGAAGTAAAGGATAAACCACTATCAAAAGCAAAGCCAGTACTGAACAGTAAGACTGATGGAAAACATGTTAGTTAATTATCTTTACTTTTCTTAAAATTATTAGAGAAATAAAAGACTTAAGCATATAAACCAATTTGAATAGCTCTGAGGAATGTTAAAAGGATTATACAACATGGGTAGGTCTCTTGTAGAAGCAAACCAGAAACGAAGTTGTATTCTCATGCCTTTTCATAACTTTACAAAGATCCTCTTTTTCAAACAAAGATAATTTTTGACTGATGGATCTGGTTTTAAGGCAGGCAATGGGGGGTGCTAAGCAGCAGGTTAACAGGGAAGTCAGCTGGAGACTGCCAGGCCTGCCAGGCACATGCGATGTGCTGTCACAGCTACTTTGCATGTGAGGCATAACCAAGACCATGGCCCCATCAGGGGGAGCTTGGAGTCAGCCTGGCTGGGTGTCAAAGAGGGCACTGGGACTGCCAGCATCAACTCTCCCCTTCTAGCATGTCTTGTGCCATATGCACTTAATGACAGACTCATTTTCACAGCATGGCCAAGAGGAGGATGAAATCAAATATCTAAGATACTTTCCACTGTGCCATCCTTTCCCATATAAACTCTATACACCACATATGCTCTCCATCATTTCCATCTCCTATGGCTCTGCTCAACCTAATACGGATAGAGTCTCAAACAGAGTTAGATCAAACAAGGCTTGATGGGAACAGAAGTCTTTTTTTAGGACAATGAACAGACAAAGAAAAAAAAGAAAGAAAGAAAGAAAGACGCTCACCGTGATACAGAGCTGTTCATTGAACAGGCCTGCAGGGAGATACTTCTTGTAAGTTTAAAGTCAAATCTTGCTATTATAAATCAAATCGGTTGAGATTAAAACTATATATTTCGAGTGTCGGACTAGCATATGTACAAGGTTCTTGCTGTTTGCATCTTGCTGATGCATGAGGTAGCAAAGGTAAACCTAATGGTTTAAGAACTGTGACATCTCTCTTTCCAATTTCTAAAGTTTCACCTTAGGAGATATAGCAGGTCTGTCTACTGCTCAGCACAGTAGACACCTGAGCAGAAAAGGTCCAGATGAGAGTAAGCCTGGAACAGGCAATGGGAGAGTTCACTCTCACTGTGTGCTTTGGAAGGGGTCAAACTCCAAATTAAGGATGCTCGCAAACCTCAGGGAGACACTTCCCTTCACGTTACTGGGAAGTGAGTGGAAAGAAGTGGAAGCCATGTGCTTGGCAACTTGGTGGAGACAGAAACTAAATTCCCTTTCACATTTCAGCTTTTCACAAGAGCTTCACAAGTTATTGAAAAGTCTTACAATAAAAAAAAAAAACAAAAACCCCCCCCAAAAAAACCACCACCAGAAGTTTCACAGGTGGGAGAACTGAAGCACAACATATCAACAGCAGAGCCAGGAAAAGAACTTGGAAAAATCAGCCACAATCTCTTCTCCATTCCCTGACGTATTTGCTGTATTTTCACCTATCTCCAGATTCATTTGTTATCTATACCTGATATATATATATCTATACCTCACTTTCCATACAATCTCCTAGTGAAGCTAAAGTCTGCCTTTCTATCACAGTATTTCAATAAACAGCTAGGTAGGTCCTGATAAAGAGAGAGGCCACCATGCACAGCCAGAGAGACTGAGGACCCTGGGAGACACTGCAGAATAGCCTGAGCTTCACACTTTTGACTGATGCTGTTTGAGGGATGTTCTATTAGAATAAATATCCTTATTCTGTTAGAGAAAAGGACTGTTTCTTACTAATCAACCTGTGCCAGACCCAAGTTTCATCAACACAATAGCTACCTGCAGGCTGACTTGCAATTTAGCACATGATTACCTATTGCCAGCAAATCCTCAATCTTCACAGTCCAGGCAGTCAGTGCTGAGAAATATTAAAAATATCACTTACTGCATATGGCGGAGGAGGAAGGGAACTGGGGGAAGGAAGTGGGAGAAGAAAAGAGCAATATATTGAGGAGGGAAAAAATGGAAGGTAAAAAAATTGAAAAAATATAGAAGCAGAAAAAGGACACAAGAAGGAACAGCAGAAAGAAGTTAGAACAGGGGTCCAGAAGTGGAAAAAGGGCAGCTGCAGAAGGAGGATAGAAGTTTTAAAAAGTTGAAAAATAAATTGCTTCTTTTTTTCCTCCAAAAGCAAACTTGTCATGCAACATGGCTGCAGCAAAACTTATGTACAATCCTTGCTGCCTCCTGCTAAAACTAGTTCAAGATTTTTTAGCAGAACTGCCAAAATGGAAATTTGAAAGGCAAAATAAAGTAGGTCGGGGATGCTGAGTCAGCACAAGAGCTTGAGCGTCCCACCCTTGTCCCTTCCCATCCCATGAGGGCATCGGAGTGACAATAGCAGCAATGATCCCTGGTGGGAAGGTAGATGTCTATGGAAAGGGCTACCACCCCTCACAATCAGCCTCATGCTTCAGAGCTGCAGCCAAAGCCAGGCTGCTCAGCTGCCGCAAAACATTTGGTGGTAGAAACCTGCAGTCCAGGTAGCACATGGCACCCCAGCACCTAATTCCTCTCCTTTCCAGTAGAGGCAAAGGCAGCAGCAGGGCTACTCTGTGTTATCACGCTCAGTGGGCTACCACTTGCAAGCCCCTGCCTCCTTGAGGTTTCCTGGCTGCTGCTACCATTGCTTGAAGAAATCATTACATGGTGCGTAACACCGGGACTGTGAACTCCTGCTTGGTCTCTGTCTTCTCTCTGCCTCTTTTTGCATCGTGGCTTCACTCTCCTAATGACCAAGTTCTTTCCATTTGGTTTGTTTTTTCTCCCAGCTTTCCCTTTCTGCTTTGCTTTATTAGTATCCTTCATCTGCAATTACAACTCTCTATTACTGGATCATCTAAAAATATTCCTATTTATTATAATTATACTAAATGCCTTCTTCTGAAATCTCAATATTCTGAAAGGGAAATAGTTTTCACTAATACTGAACCTGAATTCCTTGTTCAGGAAGGAGAGCTCACGTTTTCCTTTCTCCCTGGTAATCCACTCTCTCTTTACAGGATCCCTTTACTGCCCTGCAGTTAAGTTTCCCTTAGGTTCTCTTTATTCCACGCTGAACACCATCTTTAGCCTGAATACATGCCCTACTCTTTAACCTACCTTTATATTTTCCAAATTTTAGGTTCCTTATTACATGAATATGCTGAGAAAGGAGGCAGTGCTGGGGACATGTCACAGAGCTCTCGAATCAAACTTCAGATGTGCTTTAAAGGCACATTTTACAAATGCCTCACCTACCCTCCTGCGTACAAGTCACTGGTTTTATCCATCAGTATAACTTCAGGCATTTCTAATGTGCCTTGTTCTGTGCTATCTAGGTATTGATATTGCATTATATGACAGTAAATATTAATAGAAGTACTTAAAGCTTATTCAACCTTTGTAGAAGGGTCACCATAGGACATGGAGACTGGAACCCAAATCATGCCTGCTGTGACACTACAGGGATTAAATTTAGCCTGTCTGTACATACAAGGGATACCACGTTTTGATGTTCAGTTCACCATGAAGATACAAGATCGCAATTAAATCAAAATTGCAGCCTGTCACTATCAAAAGCACGGTTGCTAGCAACTAATAAATCACACTTTTGGCATCACTTCACTGAATCACCTAAAAGGCATATGCATTCACCCCTTTGGAATCAGAATGACCACATAAAAATTCAGATGCTTAGGTCAAACCTACCTTAAATTCACTATCTACAACTGTGAAATAATATATATCATTTTTCCTCCATTTCTGAGAAATCAAGAGATGATCCCTAGCGAGATAAATGCTTTGAAACTCTGGTCATGCAAATCTGCAGCAATAACGATAAAACAGGAAAGCCAAAACCAAATCATGACTACCTTAATCTGCAGTTGAGGTCAGTACTGCCTCCTGAAGACTTATGCATCCTTAGACTTGTGAGGAATGTACTGATGAAAGGTATTAAAAATTTTGGTTTATCGCACAAGTCATGGCCATTTGTTGTGTTGGTTTGGGGTTTTTTTTACCGTAATGCGTAAGGTGGACTTTTGGAAAGTCACGATCCCATCCAGGTCTTCAAAAACTGCATGTGTGCCATGAAGCTGAAGCAGAATCTTCATTAACTGTTGGTAGTAATTCAGACCCTCTGACACACAGCTGAGCACAACCATCTCAGTTGAGTTAGGATGGTGATAACATGCATACCAGCAAAACACTTCAAAAGTCTCTCCAAACTTCATTAGAGCCCCTCTCTGTTCTATGAAATTGGATCACAACATAATGAAGTAGACTTCTTGAGAAAATTTAAGGCACCTCCTAGATCCATGCAAGATTCAGTAACAATCCTTTTTGTGAGAGAGAGGGAGATCTCAGCATTTCTAATCTGAGGACTGTGTGCATCAGAAGAAAAAAAAACACAAAACCAACACTGACAATAAAATCGCATGTAATTAAGAAATCCCAGCTTTGGATTTTTTTAAAAAAAATTTACTTTTTTTTTTTTTTAGTCAAAGCATAGTTCAGTTCTAATTTTCTCGTAGCCAGACCATACATCTCTAAGAAAATATTTGCTCAGTTGAGTTGTGTGTTTGCACTTTTATGGACTCTGTCATGAATGAACATGAGTTAAGAGGTGAACTGGTAGTTCAACTGATTATTTTTCTCTTCGTTACATTATCAGTTTAAAAATGCCTTTGCATGAATGATTTAACTGGTTAGATAATCTATCATCTATTTGCTTTACACTGAATTAGAATACAGACATTTCATTCTTCTGTATCTTCTCTTATTAAGCTAACAGAGTTAAACATATCCCAGAAGCATTGCACCCCATTAGTATCACTGACTGCAAAGCTGAGGCTGTGGCTGTATTTTGGCAGCTTATTAGTAAGAACACTGGGCGGAGACACTGGCTTTCTGTCTCTCTCCTCTCAGTTGTTTGGCTTACATGTTGGAGTAAAAGAAGTTGTCTGAACAGGAAGATGTTGGGAGTTTTTCAAACTTTTCAGCAGGAAAAGTTTCTTGTTAATTTTACTTGTTGGATATAAAATGTTCCCATTTCATTTGCATGCCTGTTTTGGGGTCTGTACAAGATTCAGATTCATTATCTTGTTTTATCAAGCACGTAATAAATAATCACAACTAATTTGGAACCTTCCATTTGTTTATGTTGTTTATCTGTACAGCTGTACTTACCACAGTTTTTCTCACTCTCCTTTTTTCCTGTTCGTTGTACTCTTATTGTTGTTTTCTTATATTTGACCAGAAGTTCCTAAGGGTGTAAGTCATGCTGTCATATACATTCATACAACATGTAATACATCAAGACCCTGATGCTGAGAGAGGAATTTGGGAGTGACCAAAAAAAGACCTGATAAACAAGTAGTAAATTGAATTAAAAATTCTTTGTCATTTTGTGCCCTATTTTCTGTGCACTGGTATGCATCTGAGCATGTTTCTCTTAGATGTGGTCGAAGCAGAAACTGGAATGTTGCGTATGTATACCTGAGGGTTCCACTAGGACCCAAGAGTCCCCATAAAGGTAAGTTGTTTTCTCATCTGCTTATTAATGATTTTGGCACTGGGAGAGGAAAAATATAAAATAATTTCCTGGGCAATTTATTATAGCTATCTGTATTTGTGGTAATGCCTGAATATCTAGCAGTTGCCTTCCAGGAGGGCACAAATGCAAGAAAGCCATCCACATTGGGACAAAGAAGAAAAAAGCAAAAGATCAGATCCAATTTATAAACTTCCATTTTCCAACGCACTTACAATCATTTTCTGTTTCTTTACATAACCTCTGGCTTACTGGGCCCTCAATCTACTGTAGAGACCTTTATAACTTCAACCATGGATTTTTTTTGTGATTGTTCCAGAGATAGCTAAATGAGGTACACCCAAGAGTCAAGGAAGGCAAAACCAAAGCAAATTCACATGGAGCAAATAAAAATAATCCACATTTTCTCCCAAAAATAAAATAGGAGACAAGGATATGTATGCTATTGTCAGGTGATGTGCAGAATCTACAGAGACTATGTAGAAGAGTACATACATGTTTATCTCTTTCCTAGTGCAGTTTCACAGTTGAAGCAAGTCAGTCACTCCATCTCTTCTAAGAAGATTCAAAGCTCAAGGCCATCGGTTAAGCCATTCTCCTTCCACTGAAAATTCTGTTTACAATGAGTCCTCCCAGCATTTCTCCCTGAATTAATTTCAGGAAGCAAAAAGTTCAAACTCCAACAAATTTGTTACTATTTTATTTTTCTTTCCCTCTAGCTGAAGGGTCATTGCTATTTCAAAGCATCATGGCAAGCTGAAAGGTTCACTCTAGTGACCATCTTGCAAAACTGGCAGAGTGGAGACCTCATTGAGAAACAGCAGCACCAAGTCAAGCAGGACATTCCAGAGAGAGCTCCCCTTAGTCACGTTACAGTAATGGGATTTTCCCATGACCTTCAAGATGCCACTTCAACTCCCTCCAAAGAGATTTAAGCAGCCTCTCTGCTATTAAGACATTCCTTCATTTGTCAACAGAAAGCTGCTCAATTGCTACCCTGAGCAAATTTACATAGAAATTACCAGTGATACTCTGCACACAGTTAGGAGAATTACAGCAGAGCCACTCAGGAGAAACACTCCGGGATACACAACCTATAAACAGAGTCACTGCTGAAAGGGAGGGAGGAAAACGTTACGGGGAAAATGTACTGGACTTGCAGAGCTGTTAACACATGTGCATTCAGTACTATGAGCTCTGTTTGGGCTCCGAGTATAATAGTCCCTCCAAAACCTTCCCATGGTAGGAAGAAGATACTGCTAGCATTTCCTTCCTACCTGCCAAGTATTTCCAAGTTCCCTTTGCAGATCTGTCCCATGCAGTTGTATTGTTATGTGAAGCCTGCAGAAGAGAGGGCAAATTGCTACCCCATCCTGATAAAGGATTCCTGGCTTTTCAGCCTGGCACTCTGAACTTTATCATCTTCCTGTCCCTGATAGAGAAGCCTTGCTGCCACCCTCCAAGCCACCCTCACCTCCTTGAGGAGAGCACTCTCTTCTAGTCACACTCCTCAGCCCCTCCATCTACTCTCAGTCTTCCCAGGGCCCTTCCCCTTTCCTCACCCCTGGAGACAGGACCTGATTTGCTTGAAACTGCCCTTTTTTTCATTTTGTGATCTCCTTTCTAGGGTTCTTGAACAGATTACAGTGGGCTTTTATTGGCAAAATTAGAGCTGTGCAATCTGTACATAATTCTTTTGTCAAGCACTAGTTGTGGTAGTATCCAGCCTTCAAAGCCCTGTATGAGGGCTCAGGCACTCAACTGATGAAATACAAATCTGCCATGGTTGCTAGCCTTGACCAGGAACACGGCTAAGGACACAGAGCATTTCTTTCAATGGCAGCATTTTTCCAGAGCTGCCCTTCGACGGAGCAAGTCTCCTACAGCAATCAAGAGCCTCAGCACAAGGTCTGAGCCTTATGAAACCTAAAAAAAAAATAAAAAAAAAATCCCAGAGACTAAAAAGCAATCATGTCTAAGGAACAGTAAAAGTACTGGGCCCTGTCTACCCAAAGAGGACCACTTGGGGAACCAAAGGAAGGAGTGGGCACTAAAGGACACCATTTGCTCAGCCACCACACTGCCACAGAGACTGCTGGATCAGTCAAGGGAAAATAAAGGAGAATCAAGCAGCAAAAAAACTGTCTGGAAAATGGTTTCACCTATGTAAGTATGTACATACATGCAGGTGCATTTGTGTGTGTGCACATGCAAGAGAAAAAAGGTAAGTATTCAGCAGGGCATGGGGTATCTGATGCTTACTATGTGGTCTTGACATGAAATGACTGTACAGAGTAGAAGAAAAATCCCATTTCAAATAATGATCAAAGCCATCATAGGGGAATGAGTAGCTTCCACTTCTTAAAGCAAACAGCCAGCTAATATTTATTCCACAGTATAGACAAAATTCTGCCTTCTGTCAAGGGGAAGGGAATAAATTGTTTTCCCATAATGGTCTTTTCTTTTCAATCAATTTCCCTTCAAGCTTGATTTAAGATGAGGCCATGTCAGAACCTCAGGCAAATGAAAGAAACCTAAGACACTCCCCCATCAAAGGTGAAAATGATGACGCAGGCAGACTTACATAGTTCAACCTAAACACCAGTGCCACACGCAGGTACAGTCACATACTCCTCTCCCTCCTCCTCTTCATATAAAAGGTTTGCAGCAAGAATGCAACAAAGTGCCAGCAACAACAAGAAGGAAAGAGTTCAGAGCACAGGGAATAATAGCAATGGATTTATGTTGGAGTACACGTTGCATTAGTTAGGGCATAGAAATACAATGCACTAGAGAACCTGTTGTAATAGGTCCTTTTGCTACATACACACTCTCTTATATGCTCTATAGGTTATAGGTATTTTTTTAGTGCACCTTTGTAGCTCTTATCATCTTATTATTAATATGCATGCACATAAGAAAGAAAAACAATTACATTTGGTAAAAATCCTGGTTTCTAAGAAAAGCTACAAGGGGAGAAAAGGAAGAACGAGGCTGCTCCCATGGCATTACAGGCACTTAGCTACTTGTAGTGCTAGGCCATCAGGGAACACCTTAGATTCAAAAATGTTTTTGCCTTGTTAAAAATTGTGTATATTTTGTGGGGTTACAGACAGCCCCTTGAGTTAGCAAAATCACAGTAGTTTCTACTTCAGAATGAAATTAATGTTGTTGAAGCTTTACCATCTATTTCTTTCAAATGCAAATTGCAGAAAGACTGCTTCCAGGAGGACAGGAATTTAAAAAGAAAATAGTTTAGATTTTTAAGTCTTGGAAAGACTTTGACAATTTGACCCACATATAGTACAAATACTCAGAACAGCTCCAGTAGTATCTGAACCAAAACACATAGTCTCAAAATATCAATTAAGGTTTTAACAGATGCAGATCTGAAAGACAGAGGAACCCTTATTTTTCCTCTCATTCCTCACAGGATGTGAGTCCCAGTTAAACAAATCAGCTCTTTAGAAATCATGGGATTCTTACTGTAACATTTGAGGGAGGGGATGTAGATTTAAACAACACAACTCCATCCCATTTTCTTCCTGACAGAGATTTCATTTGGACCATTGCTGTCTCAAGACAGAGGCCCTTTGCATGTTTGAGTATAATGATTTCCTCATGGCAGTACAGTAAGTAACCAGCTAGCAAATGATGTGGGTGTTCAATGGACTTTGCAAGCAAGATTCTTAACAACAACAGTGTTAGTTAAGCAAAAGCTAATGAACACTTACTACAGTGACATTCCCATTTCCTGGCCCCAGCTATCTCATTACTTATCCACAGGCATAACATGCGTGCGCTGGCATTAGTATTACTGACAACAAAAGCCAGAAGCACAAAGATGCCACATCCACTGATGACAGCCCCAGAATCATAGCTGTTGATTAAGCTGGGGAAGGAAGCCGCTGGGGAGGACTGAGTTAACATCCAGCATGGCCAGGCTAGGACAAGCAATGAGAACTTGCTTGTGGTGCCAGTACTTACCCATGCACACATGTATCTGTGGGTGCACCTGCACAAGGAGAGTCTTACGGGAATCTTTTCACGATTAAGATTTTCTCCACAAATGTAGGGCAAGATTTTCGAAAATAGATGTCCAAAGTTAGTCATTCCAAAATCCCTATTTAAGCATCTACAGAAGTGGCCTCATTCTCAGAAGTGCTGCAATTGCCAAGAGCTGTAAAATGCTCAAAACTTGAAAATCAGGCCACATCTTTAGGTGCTTGAAAACAGATTCAAGAGCCTAAGTTTAGGCATCTATATTCTTGACTGTAAAATATTATTACCCATACAAGACCTGCTATAATCCATCATAAATATGTGACATTCTCAAAAAAAGTACTGTACTAATTGGCCCGGATTTTCAGTTGCAGATAAAAAGTGCACTGCCCAGCGCCCAGCTCAGAGCAGGATCACAAATGTAGCCACTGTCCTTCTTCACCAATTTCCTGGTGGCACTTATGGCAGCAAATTATAGTGACTGCCAAAAGCACCCAGTGAACAACTGTGGCAGCTGACCTGGCCCATATTCCCTTTATCTACCCTCAGTCTACAGCAGAAGAAAGGATGGAGCCGATGTAAGGTTGCACTGGTCAAATTAAAAAAGAGGTCCATCTCTATCAGAGTAATCCTCCCATTACCTCCTATTTCTGTGTTTATCTATGTAATGCAAGGGAAACAGACCCCATACTTTATCAATGCCAACTACATTTATTAAACATGTGAATAGGGTATGTCTGTTTACTTAAAGGTTACCAAGTAGAATTCAGTAACATCTTTTGAAACTGATATCGATCCTTCAGCTTAGGGGAATTAAATACAGGCAACTGTTTGGTAAGCTGGTGCCCTAGTAGGGAAATGGCTTCCCCTGTGCTAGATGTGGTAGAAGCAGAATAAAAGGAATGACAATATTTAAAGTGAAAGACACAACCAAGGATAAGTTCATCAATGAAACAGCAAATATATAGATTATTTTATTTTAATGCATTAATACAACTTGTCTGCTTCCTCTGAATCCAAAATAATGACATTATCTCCCTGAAATACTCTGTAACAAATTTCTCAGTATGAGTCAGGGTCATCAGGGTACTTCCCTTCTCCATTTTTCAGCAGCATTTTTAAATAATTGCTGCGTCCTGTAGCTTCAGCACTTAGCAGCAAAGACAACATATTCTACACAGTTACTGCACCTGTACACCCCTATACTGTCCCACACAGCTGCATAGCACTCTCTGATGAATGGGTGTATTAGAATTACACAGAATTATCCTGAACGTGAAGTCATCCACCATATCTTGCAACATCTTACTAAAACTACAATGAAAGCAACCATACTTACATAGCTTCTTTTATCCAAATGATTCCCCATATGTCTACTATGTTTTCTTTTTTAATGTATACCATCTATATGCTTACAAAGGGTCAAATTCTCAGACATCCTAAAATGGTGGTATTCCATTAATAACAGACCTGTCATTATCTTGAACAAACGAGAATCTGATCACGAATTCCTTTCCTTAACAATAAACTATGACCACTTCTGGGATGGGTACAACCACCATTCAATGGCACACAGGCATCATTACCCAAGAGTTCATAGCTGGCAACAAAGTAAAATACCTCTTTCCAAAGACACAGCAAGGGGAAATTAACATGGGAAATTAATCCAAATTGGCCAAGACATTTAAATATATTGTTTCAACGTTGTCTCCCAGAGAAAATACACCTACTAGATCACCCAAAACCATGAACACAGCATCCAGGCATGACTCCTACCAGGGAGCTATAGTCGGCTCCCCTCTGCCCCACCAACCCCATCTGGTGAGCTCACGTTCCTCTGTGAGCTACCCATATAAGACCCTCATATTTCAATAGGGCTATCTTTGGTGTAGCATATGTCTATATGCTTCTCGAATCCAGAACATGGAGGGCCTTGCTTACTCACTGCTCCAACTTCTTCCCAGAAGCTGAAGAGCTGCTGAAAGGCTAAGATTATTTGTTCAAGCACAGGACCAGTTATACAGCTTCCAGACCATCCTGTTTGCTTACCAACCTGGCCAAATACAAGGCAATTCCAAATGCATATTTGTCAGTAAAAGACCCTGCAAATTTACCCTTAGCTCATGTGAGCCAAAAAATACTCTAATGCAAAGGTGGCATCACTGAGCTCTTCATAGCAAAAATACTTTTTTCCTCTACTACGTAACCCAATGACTCATGAACTACAAATAATTCCCAAGATATAATAAATGGGAAGATTAGTGGACTCTAAACTACTTTTTGTCCAGAAACTTCCTCATTTACATGTGTTGCTGCAGTTCTCTTTTTCCCAATGATTTACCCAGGAAAAAGAGCATATGGGAAGGACTCTGCCAGGAAATACTTCAATGAGCTGAAAATGGTGTTTTAGACACAAAAAAGACAGGGAAAGGCATGGCATTCATGGCAAATGGCTGTTAAAGAGGTAACAACAGAAGAGTAAAAAAAGATACTGGAGACTGATGAGAGCTGGACAGGAATCATGGGAAGCACTCAGGCAGAAATGGAAGGAAGAAAAGAATTTTGTGGCACCTTGGATGGCAAGTGATATGATTTCAGCATGAAATGTAAAAAAAATGGCAGTTCAGAAAGAAATGTGAAGAGAGCAAAATGGGCACAAATACAGAAACAGCTGCAGGTTGCTACCTCAGCAGCCACTTGGATGAACTGCACTCAAGGAAATCCAAAGAAAGTCACAACAGTCAGTGCAAGAGATTAACAGAAGTATGAACAAAGCTTCTAGCTGGAAGATGGGATTTAGTCAGGAAAGCTAGATCTGTTGTTGGCTGTGTCAGACCAAGAACTGAGTGAGTGACAGGTACCCAGTCACCTTCTCCTTCCTCTGAGGTGGAGCTCAGACCTAGCAGTAGGCCAAAGGAAGGAAAGCATGCATAGCTACAGATTCTACTGAACCACTCCTACCCATCACCAATAGAGGAGTCGCTCTCTATGGCTTGCGGTGCAGGAGGAAAAAGCTGTCTCTGAATCTTGGTAACTCTGCATGGCACAAATCTCCAGGAGGCTGTCATTCACGTAGCAATGCCAGCTCCAGGTATTTCACAACAAGTATTTCTATTCAAAACCCTGGGCTCAATTTTGCAGACTTTCACTCATGAGAACGCCAGTGAAAGTTGCATAGGAATGTTCCTACAACAAAAGACTGAATCACAGAAGATATAGGTGTAATGGGGACCACAGGAAAACATTAGGAACAAAGGCTCAGATTCCTCTGCCATATACATTTCCATCTTTACATTTTAATAAACAAAAATATTTTCCTTGCTAAGCACTCTCTAACTCCACTCCACTGCTCCCTAAGGACTACATCATCAACTTTAGACCTTGAGTTTATGAAGCTCATTTTCTCCTTTCATTAGCTCTTATCGTTCTCTCTGTGTTGCTGCAGGTACTTCCGCTGTCGCTAAGAGAGATGGCTGCTTGCAACGGCCTTGGTCACCGTGAAGTTGCGCGCTTCACCACAACCCTGTTATCCTGACAAACACTCTGCCTTTCCTATTGCACCCTGTAAGTGCCAACTCCCTCTTCACAGAGGCAAACAGCTACAGTAAGAAGGGATACATATCATGTGTTCCATTATTTAGTAATTGCATCATTATTAGGGAAAAAAAAAAAAGATGACAGACCCTTTGGCTAATATCAATGCCAGCAAATGCACAGGCAACTGTTAGCAGATCAAAGCTAGTGAATATTGAAAACAAGTGGTTTGAAATTTTGGTTAAGCTTTGCATGGAATATGGCTTGCTAATATCTAGCGTTCAGTTCTGCCTGATGGCCTGTGACACTGTGAATGTGCAGTTCCTGAGAAATGCAGAGGAGAGGAGAAGAATGAACAGACACTTAGCTGTTAGCAGTATTACCAAGAACGTGCTTTGGAGTTATTGGTAACAGATGCTTCAGTACAAGAATACTTCTGGTAGGTAGTTACTGACTATCTGGCCTAAATATATATTTCTTTCTTACTTGATGGTTTGTTTATATTCTAAAATATTGGATTTTGTATTTCTTATAAGGTTTTCTAACCAACTTTTATTAGTGAGAGATTGCTCATTACTTACATACAGTGTTCCATATAACATTTCTAACACACTTAAGATTTCTAACACACGTAAGAGTCCACAACACTGCACAGGAGTGAGTTCCAGAGGCTCGTTAGGTACAGAAAAACAGAGGATTTCCTTAGATTTCAGATATGCAGCTTCTTTGGGAATCCCCTGCAAATATGCACTAATTTGTTATATTATAACCTTACATTAGGCAGCATACTGTCTCCTTGCATTTATTAAAGATATATAAATAATAAAACCCACTGCATCTTAAGGACATTACTTACAAAAAATAAGAATAAATCCACTGGCTCTCAAGAAAAGCCTAGAGCACACTATAGTATAAAGCCAGTGCTGTGATTTCAGTATTCAATTAGAGAGAGCTGTGTTCAATAACGAAGTGTGTTTCACTTCAGATTAACATCACTTAGGTTATTGAAAGCACACTGTGCTCCATAGCTTACTTTTATTGGAGGGAGGAGAGGGGGTAGTATTAAAAACCTCCTTTCCTTCCTTAACTTAATCCCAGCTTGAAGGGCTAAAGATAAAAATTGGAGATGGGCTTTCATTGTTGGGTTTCTCAGCTTTCTAATTATATACCGCACTCCATAAAACATGCACTGCGGTAAAGAACTGGAAGAACTGGCAGATTGAGGCAGAGTGAAAATGTCTTAATCCTTCTGACCTTTACCACAATTTTCTTTCTCCAACAGAGTACACAGCTGACCTTTTCTACCTACTGACAGCACAGCTTATGGCAGATTTCCATTATCCAAGTGCTCTGCAAATTCGCTGCAGCGACTACCGGTAACCCAGCTCGGTTCTGCAAGGATGTTATACTGCACAACTCACTGAAATTTTAACTGTTGGTCGATACCTGTTCCAAAAAGTTGCAATGGCCACACTTGCATACCTGCCAGCTTTCCAGATGTGCACAGAGGCAAAATACCTGCAAGACAGCCAAACAGTACAGATGTACCCAGTAGAAACAAGGCTGAAGTGTTGCCAGATGCACCAAGCATGTTCATCTAGGTCACAAACTCCACTGGATTGAGGGATGTCTCAGTCATTAGGCTGCCTGCCCAGCACATGGGAGATCTGTCTCTGACTTAGTACATGACATTGGGAAAGTCACTAGACCACTATGGCTCCATGCTTTATCTGTAAAATAGGGGTGGACTGCATCTCCTTACTTCAGCATTATGAAATCCTTGTAGACAGTGAATCATTTCCAGCTACTCTGGTACAGGGTCCAAATGGAGAAATTTGAAGAGTATTTTAAGTGAAGTTTATAATTTAATTATGGAAAGACAACAAAATATTGTGGGGCATGGTATACAGGTTTTATTGGTACAAGTTGGATATGGGTATTATTCATGACTAGAAAAGCCCAGGGTGATTCATGAAGGTCATATCAACTGACCAGCAACAAAATCTTTATACCCAACTGCACCATCCTGGCCTCTGTAAATTCCATACTTTTATTAAGAAAACTGAATGTTGTGATACTTTTATATTTTTTCACATCTTTTTAATTGAAACTATTTTTATATTGCTCCAGCTGTAAAGCCAGACTCTCTTAGTAACCATGTGTCCAACTACAAAGCTCACCGGGAGAAAACAAAAAATAAAGTAATATTTTCATTCCCAAAATAACCTGGATTCTTGTGCTTTTTTTTCATTTTAAAGTTAGATACAATACAGACACTTAAAGAGTCTTTTGAGTGCTTATTATATATCTTGATAGAGAGTGCGCTAAAAGCTGAGCAGTTTGACACTTCAGATCCACACAACTATATATGCCCCTATGGTCAGCAAAGACAAAGATGCGGGGGACTGCAAAGGAGTCAAAGGTGCTAAGGATTCTATAACAAAAGAGCAGTTTTCATCTACAAATGAAGGCAGTGGTTGCAGTGAGGGTATGGGGAGCAATATTTGCCTTTCTCACTCAGACTTGGCTTGGGATTTAAAACCCCAGGGGTTTCCTTCCTGCATCCCACTGTGGGTTTACAGGGAAATGAGCACTGAGAGAGAAATCTGAAGGCTCAGACAGGGAGATGAAGAAAAGAAGAAAAGGATGGGAGACAAGGGTGCGCAGAACCACCACACTGCAAGTGGGAACCAAGCCTCCTTACATGCATGACCACTGAAGATACTGTTTTGAAAAGGGAAGTGGAACTAAATGGGACTTGAAGAGGCCTGTGGTGCACCCTACCAGTAAAGAACTTCCTGAGGAACAAATTCCAGAGACAGCTAGAGCAGTCCTGAATGCAGCACTCAAAAATGATCACAAACACCACAAAACATTAAGTCCGATATATGTGATCTGGCATAAGCATAGTGCAGGAATTTCAGTGGTCTGACTAAAATCCTCTTTGGGTAAATATATTCTTGGCTGCATAAAACTCCCCTACAGACAATATTATTTCTTTTGCTGTATTTTGCCACTAGCCAGTCATAATGTTTTGTGCTGTGATGACAGAGAAAATACTGTTCATAAAGCTTTGCAAGGGGCTTCCATAAAGACAAAACACTCCCAGAAACAGCATTGCAGGGAAGTGTTATTTCAGATTTTAAGGCAACAAGATCCAGTGCATGGTTCATGTACATTTAATTTAGAACTCTACTGACACAGTCTAGTAGCTTATTCTACATTGAAAGGAATAAGTCTATTTTATCTAATTTAGTCTCTACAGTCTAGTAGCTTATTCTACATTGAAAGGAATTTACAATACGGGTATCATTAAAAATTATCCCATGCTTTGGACAGAATGACTCAGATTGTAGATGAATGATTTATGATCAAAATATAAGAACAGGACAAAAAATACTATATAAAATACTACATATATATTATAAATAAATACACAGTTACATGTTGCACACAGAGAGAAAAAGTGTATTGAGAGAAAATTCACGTAGGTAGAATTCAGAAAGGAGTAAATTTTTTAATTCTTGCACAAAAGCCCGATTTCCCCATGGAATTCTAACCTGGTTTGGTTTGGTTTGCAACATACAAAAGCGTGGGAACTTATCTAAAGGACTGATTGTTCATTTTTACTTAGCTAAGCAGCAATAGACATAAATAAAATCTGTTATTGTCTTAGACTGACTTAGAAAGACAGTTTCAAATTTGAATATGAAAATCCTGGACAAATGCTGACTAAGAAGAGAAATAAAAATCTACAAACATGAGATGCATAGGAAACATGGAAGAATCTATGCAGAAAGATCAAAATCAAATTAAAAGCAAAAAAATTTAGACTGAAGAGCATGGAAATCTTCCAGAAAGTGAGAAGATGCTGTAGAACTATTATTTACCCTTTATAATGTTTGTCACAGATCCTCAAAACTGGATCACAAAAACAAAGTAACAGTGTCATTTCTCCAAGGATAAGAATCTCATCACTAAGGACACAAAATTAAAATACAGAAGAACGGCAAAAACAATTGAAAACAAACCTGTAAGAGCCCCACTGACATCTAGATGAGCATAAAATAAGTTTTCCATTTCTAAACAACACATTTGTAGCAAAAGTAAGAGACTTCTGCATGCAGGGAAAAGGATACTGGATGAGAGGGTCTTATGGCTTTAAAGAAGGCACGATTATAAAGGTACTATCTTCCAGTCATAAAACACATACGCAGGAAGGTACGACATCTTACAAGCACATTGAAACATTGCCACCGAATGCAGAGGCAAGGTGACTTTGCTGATCAAAGGCCATAGTTTCAGATATGTATCATTTGTTTGTCTTTCACAGCCATCTGAATATACTATAAAAATCTGATGCATCACTAAATCTTCAAGAAACCCCTGCTCTGGGATCCTTTCCTCATTTTCCCACTTTCCATATCTAAACTCCTCCCTCTTCAGCAACCCAATGGTGAGATGCTCCCTCAGTCTGTCTCTCCAAGATCCAAGACTTCATTTTAATAATCCAGCTCTGGATTTGCAACAGTCAATTTCACTGTCTGCTGTGAGAGACCCTGAGCGCTCCAGGCTCACTTTGCATCATGGAGAGAAGGTCCTTTTCAGTGCCTACCATTGACAGCAATTGTCCATTCCCACTGATCCTTCCTCAGCAGCCAAACAAATAAACTCATGCTAACACCCCCACTCGAGGTGAGAGAGATGGCCAGGTTGAGCACCCTATTCTTTTTCCTAATCTGTTACTGATAACCCTCAGTGTGACTCAACTGTCCCTAAGAGGAAGCTTAAAATAAAGCAAAGCTGAAACTGTGAGAAGCTGGATAAATAGATGTGGGTTGGGTTTTTTTTTCTGGAATATTTAGTTACAAGTGACAGAAGTTTGCAAACATCTTCCACTTCCTCAACAGTTTGGAACTGCATTGAAGTCATGCTCTTAAAATCAAATCAGGAAAAAATGATTTTTCCTTGGCTTCGCATCACATGCAAACATAACATTCCACAAAACTGTAATGATTGCATCTTTCCCATACAGGTGCTCAGAATATGGGTACTTCAGGGAACATCAAGCTGAGATTTTCCACACTGAAATCCAGGGGAAGGAAGCAAGCACTGTCTGTAAGCCGTAACTGTGGCTGTGCCTCCCATCCTGCCCTCCAGAGAGAGCTTGAAGAAGCAGCAGGCTAGTTTTGCTTTCTCCTCTGCCTTTAAAAGGATTTTTCTGTACATATATGAGGGGAAAAAGGGAGATGAAGGGAAAGTCCCCTTTCAGCAGTGGACCTGAAAATGGAAATTTTCAGCAGCGCAGTATGTCACCACATACCTTGTTGCTTTCTCTACCATGATGAAGAGCCATACCCTTGCCTGCCATATTTTCTTTGTAGGGTTTGCCACAAACAGGCCTTCATTTGCCATATTGTGGCACAGGAAATCTGTGCTTCTCTCTCTGCAGGGCTAATTAGATCCGGGATTACTCTATTCCACTTCAGTATCTTTATCAAATGCCTGAGAGTACACACACCAGAACTCTTAAATGCACTCATCATTGCTCTGTATTTCCATCCAACAGAGACAAGTGCCCCGGAAAAATTGCTACCAGAGCATGCTAACATTAAAAACAGTGTTTTCTTTTCTTCTTTTAAATGAGTGAGAAGCTGTTGGCTGTTTTTTCAGCATTCTGAGCCAAAGCCAAGCACCAATCTCTCCCTTGACTTACATTAGTCTTGAGAACACAAACAATAAGCGAGCTGGAGCTTCATGAGCCTGCATTTGGGGTCAGTCTGGGGGAATGAAACAGGATGGTCACTTTTGGAGCCACCCTAGTTTGAAACAGGAACTACAGAGGGAGATAAGAGCAACACAGTACTAAGGACCTGCAGAGATACTTCATTCAAAAGACTTCAGAGAGAGTGACTCCCTCATGGCTTCTTTACTCTGGCTGATTGTAAAATGCTGTTGCCCAAGTACTGGCACCGAGCAGCTAATCCAGATCAGCTTGCATCAGCCTTTGGCATAATTGCAGTGGCGCACCTGGGTTGAGAATGAAAGACTGAGCATCCTGTCCAGGAACGTATAAACATATTGGCTTTAAGAGAGATTCGCTTCAAATAAAATGTGTATTATACACAACCCACAAAAGGAACATACTTGAGACCAAGAAAACACCTCAAAAGCTCTAAAACCTCTCTGTAACTATTTCTGAACAACACATAATACGTCCTTCTGCTAAACCCAAGTGTGTGAAAAGCACAGACTTTTGCCATTAGAGACAAGAGTGAACCTCCTTTAATTATCTCTAAAATGTGGAAGATAAACAATTCTAGACATAAAAACACCAACTAGGGAGTCAATAGACAACACATGCCAGAGGAAATACAGAGCCATGGTACCATCTTCAGCCAGTCACTCTTTGCCTTTCCTCTCTTTCCTACCTCATTCCACAGACCCCATTCTGGGGCACATTTCATATTCTCTTTGTTACTCAACTTCTTAACAGCCGCCTTTCCCTGGCCTCCGCAGTCATGAAGAGCAGGAAGAAGGCCAACTCATTAACCCAAGAGGTGCTCAGATATAAAGGTGATGGGCTGATAGAAAATTCTAAAGGCAGACTGGATTAGTGTCATACACATATCTTTGGGCCATCCAGAGAAGGAATCTTCAATTATTCCAAGGCAAGTTAATGAGCTTTTGAAAATTTTACCTTGGCAACCCATTCCCCAAGCTGCAAAACAATGAACGAGAAACGTGAACATCAGACAACTGAATGGTTAAAATCCTGCTTGTGATCTGCTGCAGACGCTTTCACCAGGAATGTTTGAGCATAATAGTTCTGCGTAGGAAGAAAGGAACTGTTGATATTTTAGTCATCTGCATATATTCCAGTATGTTTTTTTAATAAAAAAAATAAAAAGGTGCATTTAATGATTATTCAGAAGTGGACTGTTATAACCATTAAAAATAATATTCATACAGATTGTAATCAGCTCCAGTGTCTCTCAGCACGTGTGTGGGTTGGAGATGAGCACCATGGCCAGTAGGCAGGGCCTTTTTTGGTACTGATGGGGGTGTATATTAAAACTTTAAAAGTTACTCTGATTAATTCACATCAAGTCAGCTTAATTTTCCCCACTGCTTAATTATTCCAGCTGCTAAGATTCCCAAAAGGGAGTCAATTGTGCTCTTGAACTTCATGATTAGAGTAATGCCTTTTTTTCAACTAGATTGAGACCCACCAACTCACAAGGAAGTTGGCTACAACTTTTTCACACACTGGTTGTCAGAGCAATATCCAGAAAAGTAATTTCGTAAGAATCCAAGTCTCACTTCCTGAGCAGCTCTTTCCTTTTAGACTACATATTGGCAGAATTCAAATTACGGTATTTCATTTCTCCTAGGTACCCTCAAAATACTCTGATGTTGGACATAAATACCGAGAAAATGCCTTCATACAAGTTTTGTCCATTGGCAAATCCCCAGGGAGTGGGAAAGGTGGAAAGATTTTGCTTCCCAATTAGTTTTATCTGGGACGTTCAAGGAAAATCTTCCTTTTCTACAATATCATCCGTCCCACTAATGTCTGACTGGGGAAGTAGCACCATCCTTTACAGAGCAGTTGATCCTTCTCTGACTGTAGCTTTCAGTTCATTGTTCTGCTAACACTTTTAATTCTTCTTAGGTCTGTGTCCATTCTAAACCCAATAGCCTGATGAGATTCCTTTCCTCAGAAGGCTGAAAGGAGGTCATATCAATCACAGCAAGAGTTTTCTGAACACACAGAGAAGGGAAATATGTTGAATACCTCTACATTTTTCCATTCTCCTACAAAGAGAGTGTCCTTTCCTATTATAATCCTTAATACACGTATACAACATTTAATTGTATATTTCATTCACAAAAAAATGCATACACAATCTAACTGAAACTACTCCAAATGAGAATCATATTCAAATTGCTCCAGCCAAAATAATAATGTCAAGTACAATCTAAAAAAGGCTACATAGTATTTCAAAAGAAAGCCTTCACATTTTCATGTAAAAGTGAAACCTTCAATTTCAAATTTGTCTAAATTTTAAAAAGTCGGTAAAAATAGCAACTAAGCACTCTCTCTATCACATGTAGAAATACATTAAAGCATATTCTAATTATATAGGGGAGAGAAAAAGAAAAGCACTTGACTTTCCAACACTCCATTTTCTATTCAATCAGCAAACTATAAAAACAGCCTTTGCAATTCAGGCCTATATACAATTCTAAAAGCTACCTCTGACTTTGCTTTCCAGTTTCCTGCTCATCTATGGAATCATTACAGCTACACCTGTTCTGCTTATCTGTACTACCTTCAGCACCTGAAAAATCAGCCTACAAATGCATTTTGCTTCCTAACCTCTTAAAGAGACTAGCCACCATTACTTACACCATTCAACTGATTGGGAAATACAGAGAGGCAGTGTAAATTACTGGTGGTCATGCTTTCTGATATATCTATCTATCTATCTATCTCCTTCCTTCCTTTATTATGCTAATGAGTCACGTATAAACATTCATACTGCTGAGACCCACAGCGTTTACACAGGACCTATTCCATGAGCAGAGTTCTGTCTAAAACTCTGTTGTTATTGATCTTTGGTACCTTGGCCACACGTAGACCTGGGACCTCAAATGATCAGTCCAGTCAAGACTGCAGTGTCATTTGCCACTACTACATAAAAGTTGGGGTTCTTTTCTCAAGAAAATTTAAGATGCTGAACTATCACTGTGGTTTCAGTAAGTACAGGAATAGGGACTTGGCAGAAAGAGACCAACACATTCATTTTCTCCTGTAATCAAGGGCTTAAGTGAACCTTGCTCTGCAGAGGTGAGGGGCTTCCAGACAGTGAAATAATCCAGCCTGGTAGCTTTTGTCAATTTAATTATTTTTTACTGAGAATGGTACTCACAAAAACATCTCAGATTGACAGCCCTGGAGATGATGGACTGTATCTGTTCCATAGATAACACAGGACAAGGCGCAGCAATAGTCTTAGGTCTGATTTATTTTCATTTCAGTCTTAAATGTGTCCTTCGATTTTTAATTGACAATAGCAACATCCCTCCCCACTAGCACCATTTTTTGGTTTTCTCTAAAAGGCAACAAAAGTGTTTCCTTCAAGCCATATAGATTTTACTTCTAAACCTGATTAATTCTCCCTAAATACAGACTGTATCTTCATAAATACTTTTATTACTGTGATTTCCAAAGAATCTACAGGTTACTTAATCAGCGACCTAAATTTTAAATGCAGAAACTAATCCACATTAAATCTACATTAAATACAAGCATCTACGTAGTTATATTTTAATAAGGTTTTGTTTTGAGGAGAAGGAGATCACTCCCTGAAATCAAAACTACAGAAATGCAATATGGAATGGAAATCAAGAAAAGGGAAAGGAAAATGGGGAAATAATAATTTTAAGACGTTGGTTGTCATATGCTGTTTCACCTGTATATATACCACTAGGTACAGAAAGCAATGAAGCTACTTTGAAGCAGGAGAATGGCACAATGGGGTAATAACAGTGAAAAAAGATTTACAACCAACATCTGCAGGAGGCAAAAGAGAAGGAAGAAGGAAAGGATAATCTAGTGAGTAGGAAACTAGTAATCTGCTTAAACCTGGGCCTCAGAAGAGCCACAAACATAGAGGCTGGTGTGCTGCAACAGCCTGGCTCACGAAGCAATAGCTGCCAAGACCCAACCATTGAGACGAACGTGCAGGGAGATTCTGCTGTAGGCAGCAATGAGGCAATCAGTTTCCAACATAAAACGTAACATCCTAATCTCTAACCTTGATCTAAAGCATGAGGTTTAGTACCCTTTCCAATTTCCCGATTCCTGTTAACAAGAATATCCAAAGTTACAGCAATTATCTACATAAATGTCATCTCTCTCTGCATCTCACTAAGCTCCTGGCCTCAATGATACCCTTTGGCAAATCATGCATTGTAAAACGTAGGTTCAGCTTGTTACCACACTACAGATTACTTGCGTGTTACACATAAAATCTTTAAAGACAAAGTTTTTTAAAGGAATTTAAGCATGTAACACATCCTTGTAAATCTGTTGGATCCTGTTCTCATAATGGGGATAACTGCACCTTGCTATATCTTACTTATCTTTACAACATCTCCAAATTACAAACTGTAAAAGCCTTTACTACTTGAGTAATGAGCAGGCAGCTGTGTAAGGGACCATGTACTTAGCGATAGAATTAGGTAAACTGTCACATAATGGCTAGTCACTGGCTCCTTCAGCTTGAAAGAATTATTTTCTAAATACCATTCTCTTATTCTTTGTCCAGTTGAGTTTTAAATAAGTAAAACATCAAGACTGTCTCAGAAATGATGTTCACTATGATTTTCTTGCTTACAGGGTCCCTCCACTTTTATTGATAGCAGCAAATCTTTCATCCTGGTGACTTGTCAAGAGAAGAAAGACACCATCATTATAGGAACATAACTATGACAGAGGATTCCTGAACCACTCGTTGAGCTTTGTCTTGGACAAAACCTACAACAGAGCTGTCAATAAGGCCTGCCAGGGAAAGAACATTTACACAGTCCCTGCATAGCGAGCTCCTTTCCTTATGTTCTAGCCCACTTCTCCCCCTTAGTTACTTCTCACCTTGTTTCTCCAAAGGCCTTACCAGGTCGGAATTGGAAGATTTATTCCCTACTGTAGCTGCTCTGACACAGAGTTTCCCACAAAACCTTTAAGTAATTTTTGCACTTTAGAAAACCTATATTATACATGTTAGAAAAAAAATGCATGAATGTCAGTGTGGCATCTATTATTCAAACACTAACAAGGTCTGCTGAAGCCCTCTTGAGCATCTGTAGGAAGAGCATAGGCTGGAGGTAAAGAAAGAAAGAGATGATGCATCAGGGTTGCAAACTGCCCTCTTTTAGAATTTATTTGCTTGGTATCTTTGACAAAGAAGTTCCAAACCCTAATGACAGACAGAAAGACTCAAGATCAACATCAATTCACAGTTCTACATCTTAAAACAGGGGCAAGAGAATGCCCTCATTTAAGATTCAAATTTAGCTCCCTCCTACTTGGACCTTCATGCCATCTTGTGCACTTGTTATGATAAACTATTTACATGGGAATTGCTGAGTCACCAAGCAAAGGGAAAAGAAATTTTTGTGTCAAAGGAACAAAACCTGCTTCGTTTTGGGTTTTTTTGTTTGGTTTGTTTTTTGGGTTTTTTTTTTTTTTTTGTTGGGTTTTTTTGTTTGGTTTGTTTTTTGGGGGTTTTTTTTTTGGTTTTTTGTTTGTTTTTGTTTTTTTTTTTTAAACAAAGCATTCTGTGGCATGAGTCAGATAATACAGAGTGGGAGGATCACACTCCAGCAGGCTGTGGTAGAGCAGGTGGAGCTGTGGAGACAGCTTGGGCATATGCAGCAGGTGTGTTCTCCCTTGAAGGACTTGAAGAAACAAATGCTACAGAACTGCTTTTGCAAGGATACCTTGCCGCTAAACTCATACTTCAAAAACACTGGGATCCTTGAGCTCTTTTCCTGTGCCTATCAATTAATGTTTTCCTTCTGTATCTTCCTTTTTGTGATGGGGATAAAACCCACAGATTTACCTCACAGGCTAGTTGGGAAACTACGTCTGAGAGCAGGTGACATGCTTTGCAAATGGAAAACATACCAAAATGCAAAATATTTACACTATTCCCTGGACACAGAGCAGGCTCAGCAGTGTAGAGAGGATATTCCACAAGAGGGACTTAGTATTTCAAGTTAGCTTATTTTCCTTGGTCCCCAACTACTGACTTTATTCTGGCTCTTTTGCTATTACATTCCAAGTTACAGTAGTATCTTGTGGCAGATGTGACCAAACTGACATGCAAACTTTAGACAAAGGTTTTCACAAGGCCCCGTATTCCTCCAAACACACCAGGAAGCTTTTTAATAGTGCTGAAAGTCCCTGGATTTAATAATCAGATTTATTCCATTTCCAGGATTATAGATAGCCTGGGTCTGTTTGTTTGTCCTCTCAATTAAACTGGCATGAATAAACAATAATGCCACTGATCCCAGAGAAGTCACATCAGTGTGAAAGAAAACATCAGGTCCATGGTGAGGAGACCAGCCCTTGCATTAATGTAGCCCCTTCAGTGGCTCAGCAAATAATTTAAAATAAATAAATAATGTAAACAAGAGACATTAAACCCAAATTTGAATAATGAGATCTTTGGGTTTGCTGCTGTTTGGAATATTATTTATACAAACAGTAGCCCCAGGTGTTCTCAAATAAGTCCAACAAGTTCCCTAAAGGTTCGTTGCTTGCCTGAGGGCCACTAGATCTATT
>NW_009260791.1:1206624-1232106 GCF_000687185.1 Egretta garzetta
GGCTAGTCAGCGAGTATGCCAGGAAAATGCTGTGGAGACCCCAGTGAGGCATGCATTTACGGTGCCTAGGACAGGATGCCAGACTTTTGACAGCATGGATCACATCTCATCTGTAATTTCATTAGGAGCTTTTAATCAAGGTGGAGAGAAGCGTCCTCTCCTTCCATGGCAGAGAGCTCAGGCTGGGTGCACAGTGTTGCACAACTGTGGAACCAAGGGATGAGGGAAGATCCTCAAGGGGAAAAGCAGTGATGAAATCGGCATGATTGCTAGTGGCTTCTTGTAGGAGACCAAGCTAGTAATTCAGAAAAATAAGCTTGTTAGAGGAAAACAGGAATGGCACCAATCTGCTGTAATGAGCAGGCAGTAGAACGGTGACTCGATGTCATGCTCCATTCTAGGTTTGAGCTGCAAAGGTTGGGGCCTTGCTGGGTGTAAATGAACAGAGTCTAATGATTTTTCCTCTCTTTTTAGTCTCCCAAGCCAGTATTAATTTACAGTGGGAACCACAAAAGACAAAAGCAATGCAGCAAAATTGTGGGCAGGCTAGAAGGATGTTTCCATCAGCTATGCCATACAGATTTTAATCTGCCAGGGTGAGGGAGATGAAAGACTGGATGCTTTAACCAACAGTTTGGGTCTTGAGGAAAGACAGTAACTCACATGGGACAGGGAGTTTCCAGTTTCCTCCAGACTATGGGCATTTTTAAAAATAATCACAACACTCCAGAGTACCATCTAGCTAAGAAAACATTGTTCAGGAAGTAAATCCTTGAGATGATGAAACATTCCTTTTACAGATGGGAATACAGAGGCACAGAGGGATTAAATGACTTGCCCAGTATTATAAAGTAAATCAGTGATAAAATACAGAAAAGAATCAGGTGTTCTGATGCCCACTTCTGTGCATAAATCACTAGACAATAATTTCTTCTGCAAGATCATCGTTTCCTCCCTTCATATGCTATCTTGCTGCTGGAGGAAGATTATTCTACATGCTGCATGGAGTAACATTTTTCCAAGTCTAATTCAAAACCTGTCAACCCATGGAGCTTCTCTTCTATTCCCCTGGGAAATGATTCCAAAGCTTGACAGTGCAAGGACACATCTCTGTGACAGGAAGTTTTCCATGATACTTACCTTAAATTTGTCTATTCTTTACTTGTAGTCATCTAAATATCTTGTCTCTTTCCACAGTATTTACGATCCTCAAACACTAGCAGAGTTGTATTTCCCCTTCTCTCTCCCAGCCATCACTTAATCAAGCCACATAAAACTCAGTACTACCTCTAAAAACAATTCCTTAAACTCCCAAAACATTTTTCATTTGTTCCCCTGAACTTTCTCAACCTTTCCAATATTAGACACTTATTTCAGTCTTTCCACAGCGTGCTCTTTGACCTTGACTGTACCCCTCTTTTCTCCCTGCTGATGGGGACAGACTGCAGCAGCAGACAAGATGATGGGAGAGCTAGAGCCTGGACTGGGAAATCAATGGTGCTGTAAGACCTCTAGGGTTGAGGGATTACTGGCAAGTTCCCGGAGGAATGTTCCTCTCCGTCTGTTGGAACTGGAAGGAGTGCTAGATCTTCTATTAGCATAGGACTAATTTACTCAAAGGTGAGAAGCAGAACTTACTGCTTCCTTCCTGTTCATTTTACCATTTTAGCCCACAGAAGTCAAAAGAAACAGATGTTAAATTCCAACGTTAAATAATAACAATAAAATTGTTTGTTTCACTGCCTGGCTAAATCAGCAAAAGGCAAACACCAGTACCTGAAACCCTTGCAGTTTCCACTGCGGTCAGAATTAAGCCTCACAAAAATGGCCATCTCAGCAGAAATATACAACCATGGGCTGCCACATTAACATAAAGTACAGCAGCCAGAAATTATTGCTGCCTCTAATCTCCAAACACTCAGGAGCTGAACTGCGTTCAGCGGAATGACCTGTCCTCCATGATGCATTGGTGTTTGCACTCACTCTAACTCTCTCCCTCCCGTGCACGCACAGAGCCCTTCCTTTCGGAGTACAGAGATTTATGCTTCCCGAAATAAAAAAAAGCAATACTTTAACTGCCCCTGCCTGGCCCCCTTCCTCCTTCCTCCTCTCTAAGAAAATCATCAGCTCAGCTTTTTGGGGATGCTGGGACTTCTTGTTTGGGTGAAGATCAAAAACCAAAGAATAACCCAAAGCTTCAATTAGCATCTTGCTATTGCCACCCCAGAAGACTCAATAACTTCTTTTTTTCTCCAATATTTCTAAAATGAAAGTAGTGTGAAATAGTTAACAGTTTGAACAAGAAGCTATAAAGAACCTATGTGTAAATGTGCTTACCCAAAGCCACATAAAAAACCAACCTGCTGATCTTCTTTCCTTTGAGTTTATGCTATCCCTCTCTCTGACCCATGCCCTCTATTTAAAAACATTACAGCTATGTCTATGAACAGGTCTGTCTAAAACTAAACTAGGAGAAACTAATATATAAAAGTTCTTATTTCTACTAAAGGTTGGCTTATTTTAATTTAATAACTGACTTCTTGTTTGCATTTAAACTGCTTTTAGTTGCTTTCAGCTAAATTGATGAAAATCAGGTTTAAACCAAAGTGAGTGCACTGGTTTAATGAGGCTTATTGGAAACAGTATCTTAAATTAAACTGGCGCAATTGATGGCAGAGGAGGGCAAAGACCAAAGGTTTACTGTTGAAGACAGATTGACAAAGCTCTGCCAAAAATAATAATAACCAGAGGTTAAATCTCAATGGAACGGGTAGATTTAATTGCCACCCAGGTATTTGTAAGGTACTTACAAGAGAGAGTTGAAAACAAGTTTCCACTTCAGACAAAAGCAGAATATATTGCTTTTTCAGATTTGAGTAATTAAAATTAAAAAAAACACCACAAAAACCAAGCACAAGACAACACACCATTGCTGGGCAACTCCTTTGGAAGACACGTGAGAGACGAATACACTCTCCAGGTGGAGACAGCGACAGAAGTTCATCTCAGGCTGAACTGATGTGTGGTGTGGCTGTGGGACAGAGGTTTTGGGGAAGGATGCCATACAGAGAGAACTGGTACTCTGAGTATGGAGAAGGACCTTTATGTTCCGTATCTTATTTTGTTTAAGAATGGAGGGCTTTATACATTCCTATAAACCAACAAAAATCCATTAAAGATATCTGACTCCATCCAATTCATTTTCTCTCCATAACTGGAATAAACTACTATCCCCCAAATTTAGGCTAGCTGCTGAAATGAAAAGATTTTAATAGGGAGGTAGCAGCAATAAATAATCTAGCATCTATTATTGCAATAAGAGCACACTGCTGACAATGACTGATGGTTACTACTCTGAAATCATCCTACATAGGATGACAGATTAAATCAGATCTAGCTCTATGCATAAGACAACCTCTTCCACACATTCAAATACTATGTTCTAAAAAACAGACAACAGCAACCAGAACTCTCCATGATGCCACCATATTACCTAAAGACTCCTCATTACCCTTCACTCTTCAGGACTGAACAGCTATCATAAACACAGAAGGAATGTTAATATTAAGGATTGCTGCTATTACAAATCTCCCAAATAAAATATCTGGGACGCAGTAGCTATTCCTCATTAATAATCATACTTAGGACATTTCATTTAGGACTCGACATTAGCGAAGTGCTGCAACAGCAAAAAGTAGTAAGTGTTAATGATTATTCGATTCAGACAACCTCAGCTGCAGAGCCAGGAGGAGCCCCAAAAGCTTGCTTCAGAGAAATCTTTGCATCTACTCTAAAAGGTCTTTTTAAAGCACCACCAACAACAGAGGATTAAATCTGCAAAAGAAGTTGATGACATTCAATTCTAATTCAGTGTAAAAGTCTCACATACTTCTATTTCAAACTCGCCACATGTTCCCACCAAAATAATCAGCTGTGAAAGAGTGAATTACGCCTATATTTAAGTTAATATTGTCAGGCTTTGGAGCTGTATCCCCTCAAAACAAACAGGCACAGTCCTAACATCCCTCAGAGACGCTGCTTATAGGTTGTCCACAGCCTCATCCATCTGCTTGGGAAACATTTAAACAGACACATATCTATGAGACACACTCTGTTAAAATATGCCAGCAAATACTTCAAGCAACACCCAGTTCTCCCCACATTTACACCTCTCCTTTCAACCCCAGCAGACACAGCATTCTCAACATTCAGGCCTACCAGATTATGTCAGAAACATAACCACTGTCCCTGTGTCATGTATGTCAAAGTTATCCCTTTTTTCCTCCCTCTTCTTCCCCAGATCTAAGCCACTGAGCCTAGAAAGGTTGTCTACTTCTTTTATGCCTCAACTGAGAAATCGATAAATGCTCTCAGCCTTTCCAACTTTATGTTTTTATTTGACAACAGTATACAACAACAACGATCTATGTGACACGGTTACAGCAGACTATTCTTAGGTGTACTATCACATTACTGCAATTGAACAGGATACCATAAAAGAGATTTAAGCTAAGTGTTACCCTGCCTTTGCAACAAAGAAGGTGCAAACAGTTAATTAAAGCAACTCACCTAACATGATATAGTGCGATATAGCATCCAAATCCTTCACCAGTTAAACTTTAAGGTGACACACTCCTCTGGAGTAAAAGAACATCCAACTCAGGGTGTTATTCTGGTACACTTATTTTATTACCATTGTTCAAGTACATATTCCCTATTTCAGCAAGCACATGCTTAGAACCCCTCTTGTCCTTCCTCCCAGCCCTTTATGTGCACACTGTATAGTGCACTGTTTCTTGTGAGAAACACTGAAGAAGCAAAGCTAAGCCAATCCAGCTATACCAAATGCAGGCAGCCTGGGCTGCCCAAGGGGTCTCCCTGCCCTGATTATTACATATTTGGGCTGCATTGCCGTAACACTGGCTTATGGCAATCTCTTTTCTTAAAAAAGAAAAGAAAAATCAATCAAAGTGAGCTATGGCTCGACAGGTCTGCAGTAAAGCCCAACCATGTAGAAAATAGAGCAGCAGCTGCACTACAGGATCAAAAAACAGAGTGAGCAAACTCCATCATCAGGCACAATTATCTCACTGGAAAAAAACAAAAAAAAAAAAAAAAGAAGAAAAATAAATACACCGACCCCTCCAATGTCTAACACAAACCCAAGAGATTTGGGGTTCTGATGCAGGATACCTGCTTACTATCCACTAACTTCCTTACAGACTTCTTATCCTTTTTTTCAAACATTTGCCTCTCATCAGACTTCAGTTTAGTACTTCAGAAGGGAAGAACAAAAAGCATGCACAACAGCAAGGAAGTCTAACCTGGGAGACTGCCCTTCAGTCGTATTCCACCCACAAGGCTCCTGGAGGAGTCAATCTGCCAAGTTTGGGAGAGGGTCACTCCCCTGCCCTGTCAAGGCACAACTACTACACGGCAAGCTGAGGTAAGGTAAGTATATCATAGCATCAACATACAGCATCCAAAACATCTCATAGAAACAGGCCCAAGCCATATCTCCATGGACAACTACATTTTTAGAGTGTTTGGGAAGTTCAATACACACACATGAGCTTGGTCCTCTCTAGTGAGTCAAAATAAAGCCTCCATTCAAAGACATAGCTAATATACATATCTACACTCTAATCAACGGGCAAATCTTAGGTATTAGTTTCTCACCTCAAGTGTCTCTCTGAATATATAAAATAGCGCACCCCCCTAACAAAGCAAGTCCAGTCAGCCTTTATCCCGTAAGACAGTTGACATGAGGCAGAGGCCTCAGAAACCCAACTGGCTAATGAATTTTGAGGCTCTGGTGTCCACGTGCTGCCTAGAGATGCAAGTACCTTCTCATCCCTGAACCTATTGGAGCCAAATCTCTGCTTGGGGATTGCTAATCAATGCCCTGCAATAACCTTACTAAATCCTTAGGAGAATGGGGAATTTCCTATGACACCTGTATGATTTCTGGCAGTGTCGTCAGTTGATAGCAAGAAATTAAATTCCTCAAATGCAACCAGACATTGCTTTCCATCAGATGGTACCAAATTACATCATCATTTCATAATTTCTCCATCCACTTCTCACACTGTGCCCTGCTCACTTTTTTCTGTGCATTTCAATGCATGAAATCCCTAGCTGCATAGACTGAGGCTGTAAAGTTATAAGCACCTCTAGAAAACGTCAAACCCTGTGTTTGTGGGATGTGCCCACAAACGTTATGGCTGGAATGAATACTGTCAAGCACTCAATTATCTGTTTATTCATGCATTTTTATATTTATGACTTTTTAAAAAAAAAATCCTTAATGCTTTAGGGAACAGAAGTTACAGGAAATAACGTCAACTAAGGTGTTTCAGTATCAAAGCAGTGTAAATACACATCCTCTAAGTGGCTATCAGACAACCATGGAAAGTGAACACACACCAGTGAAGACATCTGGATTTCTGGGGGCTCCACCAATTCCCTACTCTTCAGCAAAAGGTTTTTCACTTGTCTCCAGTCCCTACACATCTCTTTGGCCTTTTGGGATTGTCAGCCCTCTGCATGCATGGGAGGAGGGAAAAAGGTGTCTATATGACAGAAAAGTACTGAGACACTCTTTGCTATAACTCTGCATTGCAGAGAAATCAAATTTACCCACAGCAGCAGCAGCCAAGAGTGGGGAGCAATGCAAGGTGTATGGGGTATGCAACTGGGGGAACCTGAGGAAAGAGGGTCTTTCTTATCAGAGACACTCAGTACAAATATCTCCTTCACCTTAAGGTGTTCACTACTACGTTTCCAGCCAAGAAGAGATTCTACTGAATCTGCTGGCATAAAACAGTACGGCTAAATCGTATAGTTGCAGTAAAAGTAGGTACCCAGGCTTAATTTAAAAAAAAAATAAAATTAAAAAAAATCAAGAGAAATACAGTAATCTAAGGACTTCTCATTTAATCCCCTCAAATCTCTTACATTTAAGGCAATTTGGTCACCTTTGACAATTCTTATTGCAATACACTGGAAGTACATTAGGATTGCAATAAACTCCTGAAGAAGTATGCTGCTACAACACCAAAACACTATCACATCAAACTGGACTCAAACAATACCTTCAGTTTTACAAACACTTCCAGATTTCTCAGACAAGCAGACAGCACAGTTGGGCATTGCCCTGTTGTAGTGATGCCAAGAGAGTAGGAAGTACCACCCTTCAGCATTGCACAGCCTTTCCTCCACAGAACCCCACTGAAGAGGGTAGGTGGCTGCTGTGCGACACATAGGCATACTAAGAAGTCCTCTGGCAGCACCGACAGTCAGCCTCTGCAGGGCCTGCAGGAAGCCCAAATTGCCCTCCTGTGGCCTCTCTCTTTTACACTCCAGTACACTTCAACTGAAGCAAAAGCCCATGTTAGCTGCAGATCAGCAGGCTGCAGACACATCAGAGCAACAGGTACAGGGATAAATAATGGAAGCCAAGACATCTGAGAGCAACTGGGAAGAGAAAAAGATTCACGCAAGGCAAAGACAAACAGCAGTATGATAAGTAAAGTAGCTGAGATGAATGCAAGTGTCACTCATCTGCAAGAGGCCACTGCACACAAATGACTGACAACTGGACACACTCAGGAGTTTAACTGGAACTCTAGGGGTACGGTGACATGAAAAATTATGATCTGCTTCTGTGAAAGCACTTATTCTTAATTCCTCCTAAATTCTGTACAATGGGCATGGGTGAAAAATATGGGGACATTTTACAGATGTGCCCTTGTGACGAGACTAGGTCGTCTTCCATTTAGAACAACTGTAGGAGAGAACTGAGGGTGGCCTGTACTGCTTTGCCACGAACTGCAATGCATATCTCCAGATGACCTTAAAAATTATGCACTAAGAACTGTAAAGACCATGTCCTCAATGGGATGATCTTACTACTGTTCCTTCCAGTTTCACAGCCACAGCACAGATATGTTATTCCACATCTCCAACAAAACTCAGCCCTTAAAGTCACCTCATCAGATCCCAGTGTTTACTCATGAACAAAGAAATACGGCTTGTGGATGCACAAAAATTCTTGAAAGCATGAATGGTATATGCACAGGCCCAAGTCTGAAGAGAAACAGAAATAGAGAAGAACATGACACAGTGCCTTATTTTCTCGATTTCTGAACTTTGCATCAATTCAAAGAAGAGATGTTCCATGGGATATGTTTGGCCCCCATCTACACAGTAGACTTCATGTAGAAATTTATCACTAATACACTCAACTTACCAACTTCCACCGGCATCAGAGAAACAACACACACATGGCAACAGGGTATGAAC
This sequence comes from Egretta garzetta, assembly GCF_000687185.1. Classification (NCBI taxonomy): domain Eukaryota; kingdom Metazoa; phylum Chordata; class Aves; order Pelecaniformes; family Ardeidae; genus Egretta; species Egretta garzetta. The sequence goes on from NW_009260791.1 coordinate 1,214,929, forward strand.
CCATCTCTGGAAGACTGAAATAATACTTTGACCTGTGTTCAAGCTCTTACTACACCTGTTGGCAGGAATGACTTGTGTGTTGGCATAAAAGATTTTCCAGAAGAAAATCCAACACAGGCATAAGAAAAGGTGCTTAATTCACATTAACATGTAATACTATGGACAGAAGTTTTAACCCTAGTTTACCCTTTCTCTACCAATGGGGTAAAAAGAAATTTCAAGATCATCCCTCATCATCAGTATAGCTGCACAAAAACAGTACTAGTAAGAGCTGCAGATAAGAATTACAGTTTTACCACTGTATCACCCAATTCCTGTAGTTTTCATAGGCATCCCATGTGATTTGGTTATTTTTGTAGCCTTTTTGCACTTGCAGATGTTCTAGCAAATGGTATTTATTAGAGGAATATTCCAGTGTTGAAAAGATGCACATTTCAAATGGCATATTGCATAGATAATGCAAATTTGGATAGGCTCGATGAAACAGAGAAAAGATGAGATAGAGAACAGATTCACTAAGAAACATTTGCTAAAGAAGTTCCTGAAGACCATGATATAACAAAAAATCCTCAGTTTGTGTAGGACAAGAAAGAAGAGGAATTAGTCAAATGCACTGTTTATTCTGAATGAGCTTTAAGCTTCAATATGAGTTTTAAGACCTTGAAATCTAGCTCGAAACTAATCATATAGAATATCTGTATACAGTCCTTTCATCTATAATTTTTGTCACATTGTTAAATGTGGTCAGAACTTGCTTAGATGACCCTAAAATGCCTACAACACAGAGACAAAGGATCTCCACCCTCATAAGCTAGCCAAACAGCTGAGAAGCAGTATGAAAGGAACATTACATAGAAGACTGCTCTTCAGAGGGCCACACCTTATTTTAATATCTACAATGTACCTGAAGCATAATCCCAAAGCACAGACTTTGATGCTAAACCATAGTGCTGCCTATTCACATGCCACACAGATCTCAAAAACTTTGACAATGGTAAATAAACCTTGTAAACATCCTATGAACTATACGAGCATTAGCCTTTACTTTGACACCTGCAGGAGGCTGACCTTCCTAGAGGAACATGAGATCAGAACTAGGACTTCAGTCCAGGAATTCTGACCACTAACCACCCATACTTTGACTATTATCTCATGCTATCTCTCAGCCCTTATCACAGTAGCCACATACTCAGCTTTGTAGCTCCCACTTCTAAATATTCTCCCAAGCTCTTTTCCGCATAGCAGCACAAAAAAACTCAATCTAACACTGAGGGAAAATATAACAAAACCATCTATGGTGGAGATAGCCACTGGCAATTTTCAGTTATTCCCAGATAGCTTGGCATCTCTTCATAGTGTCATTTAACTTTATCAGATAATAGATAGTTATTTCTCAAACAAACAGCTGGAATCTAATCCTGTTCTCCTAACTGAGTTTGCAAGACTTTTCCCCTGAGTTATCTTCTGAGAATTCTTTCTTGAGATTTTCTTGTCCAATAGAACCAGTTAAAAGATATCAGATAAGCTCAGAGTTCACCAGGGCACCTGATGTTTTCTTCATATAATGTTCTCATGCACAATAACTGGCACATTATGCAGAATAATTGCTTATGCTGTGAACATCAGCCTGAAAGGGGCACATTTCCTTGGAGTGGGCAATCTGAAACTAGCTAGAAACGCGCTAAGACCAAACAACCGATGGACATCAACCCAAGCTGCACATCATCAAGGGAAGAAAGTGCCATATTAATCAGAACTAGTTCTTTAGCTCCAAAATGATGGCAAAATAAAACAAAAGATTCAGGAGACCTCGACTTAAGTCACTGCTCCATCACCAGATACAATTTTGCTCAATAACTAAAACAAGCTGGCAAGCTGCAGCTTTTGATAGGACACATGTTCACATCTCTCTCCCCAAACACATCATAAATAGCTCCTCATCACTGGAACTTTAGAAGACTGTCCCTGTTCTTTAAAGACTGAAAGAAATGACCTCTCTTCAATTCTAAGGGCACAAGGCCAGAGCAGGAAAAAGGGGAAAACCGACGTTGCCATTGGTTTATAAAGGATTTGTTTCAGAGATTACTATAGGATGTTTGTTACCAGGTGTCTCAGTCCAATTCCTTTCCCAACACCCTCCATTAAAAAAGATAAGATAAATATAAAACAATTGGAGATGCATCTGAGGATTCGTCATATTCTGTAAACACCTCATTTGCAACATGGTGTTTGTATTTATCTTCTTTTCATCCACCCTGATGTGAGCTGCTTTTGTAGTTCTCCACAGACTTAACGCTAACATCTCAGAGAAAACAAAACCACTTTAGAAGTTACTCGGAAATGTACAAATATAATGCAGGAACATTATTCTCAACCTTGATTTTAGTTTCAGAAGCAAAACAGAAAGTACATTAAGGCTGGTCTGCATAAAATTTCTCAGGAAGCCAAATTTTGGTGTGAACTAGGAAAAAGACTTTCTTTGAACTCTGTATTGCTTGCATTTGCATTTTAAAACTGAAATTTCCCCTTGAAACTCCCAATATGTTTCTGTTACCTTCAGGGAACAATAAGGGAGCCCTCCTGTGGATAATGCATCACATTTAAATTCCCATGACCGACAAGGAAAGACTATGTAACCTAGGGGATAAAATGGCTCTATTTTAGAGCAAAGAGAGTGAGGTGGTAATCCACTGGAGGCTGTAGTTTAATTTAAATGGCTATTAACTTTGTTCCATTGGGGCAGTTATAGTTTAATTCATACTACTTTTCTGAAGCAAAAGAAATCACACCAAATAAAACATCCCAGGCTACAAAAGATATCTTAACCAGACAAAAAAAAATAGTGTTATGGCTTTTTATATACATTATAAATGTTAACATAGAATTATTTAAGCATTCAACTCTTGGATACATGATGTTCAACTTCAGTGACAATATTTGTATGAGAGCATCAATATTGCTCATATTAGTGAAGTTAGGTACTTGTTCATGATCACTGCTCAGTCAGGACTCTCAGTGTTCCATACTACATCACTGCTTCCTTTACATAAGGCACAACAACACAATGCTCTCCTCCTCCCTCCTGAAACAGCCAAATATTCAGAAAGGGAGAACAAAAAGACCCAAGACCAAGTTAACTCGCCTCAGGTACTAGCCTTGGACTCATCCGGTTTGTTGGCTTTGAACAGCAGCAGCTCTGCTCTCATAAATAGCAAAACGGCCACATTCACCATCACAACACGCTATTCTTCATTGTCTGTGCTGGCATCAAAGAGCTTAATTTTGGGAACACAAACAAAAGAAAACCCAGTATTTGGCCCCGGCGGGGATTTCAGCACTTAAAAAAAAAAAAAAAAAATCTAATTTCTACCCCAGAAAAATGTACATTTGCTTTAATTTTTTTTTCATAATTTTGCATTATAGAATATAGGTGTTGACTTCTGCCATATCTAGTAGGACTTGCAATTGCTCAGCACCTTACAGGATGGATACTGCTCTGAAGTTTGTAGCTGCTGAATGTGTCTGCAGTCTTCAGGTTTATGCTTAGCTATCCTATGAGTTCAATTCACTTATATCATATGTTAGCACAATTCTACCAATGCCAGTTCATTTCCAATAGCTTATGCCAGCACATCTTTCCAAAGGTGTGTGAGCTAGCAAAAAGCATAAACCAGGTCCATCAACCTCTCTGCAACAGGATGAATCTATGCAACAGTCTCAATCCAGTTTCAAACAGTTCCACTATTTCCCTTAAGTGTCTGTTCTTTAGAATGTTATGTCCATTCAAGAGCTCATGTGACAGCACTAAAAGATACCTCTTGGCATACTTGGGTACTCAACCTTTCACACTGCCTCAGGAGATACTTAGAAAATCAATTATATGCAGAAATGTGCCTACAACATAACTTTTCACACCTGCTGCATAGCCTCACATCCCCACTGATATGTCTTGTGATATAGGCCTTTGCAATCTCTAAACACATTGTAACAGCAGTATCAGAGTGATTTCCTAAACAGCATAGGTTCAGCAATGCTGATGGGATTGGAGGAACTGGCAGTATAACCATTTTTAACCAGGAGTATCAAAGGGTTTCCAGGACAACTTGTCGTCTTTGGGGACTAATAAAGCCACAATCCAGTCCATAACTTCTTCCAGATCTCTGTTCCTCCTCACTGCAGCTGCTCGGGGAAGGCACTAACCTCCATGCTTTTATTGGCATTTTAACACCTCTGTGACCTTGTGTTATCACTGCTAGGCACGAGCCCATCACATTCCCTGTAGCCTGAGCAGCCAAAGTCCTGCTCGAGTAACGCCTTCTTTAAGGAGCACAGACTGCTAAATTAATCATAGAGGCTACTTTTAGACTGGAGAATGGGAGACAGCCAAGGTGCTTATCTTTCTTTTTCTGCTCTTTAAACTTCCTCTTGCTCTCTCAGGTTAACCCTTTCTTTTATTTCACTTTTGAAATGGTTGCATACAAAATGCCAATCAGAGAGAAGGAACTACAAAGTAACATCTTAAAGGTATAGGGACTCCTACTGTCGAGGACGCTAGCACAGGAATTGTATGGAGACAGGTCACTTTCCCAACAGGCAAGACAAAAAGCAGCACTGGAAGTTAACAGAACACAACAATTCTTTGCAATCACTCTGACAAGAAACTGAAGAATATTCAATGCAATTGAAATTGCAGGGAGAACTTAATAATTACTTGTAGTCCGACTTGTTCAGTACACTGAAACTAATGCTCTGGTCTAGCTAAACATACTACGCAGTTCTTGTGGACTGCAAGCAATCAAGGCTTGGCTTCTGCCTTCCATTAACGGAATTTTCTCACAGATTTTTATAAAAGTACAGGTAAAATTCAACAGTCTTTGCTATCATGAGTCTTCTCTATAAACAGAGGACAAGAAACCTACAGACATTTTTGGTTTTGATTTGTTTACAGAAAAACTGCACACGGTGGAGGATTTCTATGCCTCAGATGACATGCAACTAAGGAACAGGACATGAAAATGTGCCTTATTTCTCAGTTAGTCTGCCATTATACAAGGCCTCATTTCCAAATCCACAGATCTGAGCAGAAAGATTTCCATTTCATTGAACTAAATTAGAATCAAATCCATAATACAAGACGAGGACAAAATGGCTGTAAACCCAACACAGAGCAGAGGTCTCAGAATTTGGTATGTACAGAGAAAGCAAATAATGATATCAGAGATTCAGTAGCTACATCACAGTTTCAGCATAACAATTCTGAAAAATGGTGCATTTTCACGCATAACAATTTCCTCAAATGAAAAACAGTATGCACAAAACCTAAGTGTATGATGAGGAATCAGACATCACTCACTGCCTAGATTAGTACGTCTGCATGGATCATGACTCTGATCAATAGCAAGAAACAACTTCTTCCATCAAAAGAACAACAATATCATGCATACGGCAAGAAATGGAGCAATGGTCTTAATATTTCAGAGTAGTAGTAACTCCTACGCAGGTGAAGAAATATCTTCTCTGAAAAGATCCATTTGAAATCATATGCTCAACACTGCCTGTACCAAAAGCCACAAGGAAGGTTTAAATCAAACTAAGTAGAAGGATGTTTGAAGAAACAAAAAAAAAAAAAGGATACTTGAAGTTAGGTAAAACCAGAACAAACAAGATACAAGTGAAGAAAGGAAATACCTTCATTTTGGGAGAGGAGCTCTGTTACAGCATTAGGAAAGCAGATCAGTGAGAAGCAAGATAAATTAACTTGGAATCCATACACACTGAATACCTGGATCCAGAAAATAAATGTGGGTATCTTGCAATGACAGGTGTCTCAGGATTTTCTAACAATTCCCCTAATTTGTCGTCAGCCAAATGTTACAAAAACCTCCACCTTTCTCAGCAGTTTTCTGGAATAAGCTGCCATGGAACAGGATTTCCAAACCTTCAGAAGTTCTTTCAATATTAAAAAGAAATAATTTTGAAATTATTGATAAAACTCGAGTTTCATGATGACATTTGAATCCAGCCACATTGCAGCAGCTGTGACTCATCAGACCTTAACCTAACACAGCATAAGAAAGGAGAAAAGACTGAGGTAAAAAGGCATGACACCAAGTCAGTTTTAAAGAGCTTTGTGACTGGAGGCAGATTTCAGTGACTAGTTTTTATAATACCTTCAGCTCCCACCTTTCACTGGAGCATGAGCCAGGGTCACCACAGTCCTGGAGATGAGGAGATATTAATACACAAGATAGAAAGGAGGGGAAAAACAAAATAACAAGAAGATTCATGGTTGAATTTGGAGTATTTGCAGGGTTTAATACATCTCCTTAGAGATCTTAATTGTATATCAATCTTCTTCAGCTGGAGAAGGAGAGGTGAACATGTGATTCTCCAGCTCAGCACAGAGGGCAAACTGGAGTTAAAAGAGAAGGACAAAAGAAGGGCATACTCAATCCAAACTGGATTTTCTCCCCTCTTACCGTGAGAAGACAAGCAGCTTTTCTTCAGTGCTTGCCAACACAGGGACATTACTTCAGAACAAATAAGAATGTAACTTAACAGCATTCTGTCCGTAATTCCCTTATTCTACACCTCGAGTTCTTTTTGGCAGTTAAACTTAATCCACTTCTAACCCACACAAAGGCATGTTCAGTGCAGGGTGCCCACACAAGGAATTAGTACAGAGTAAGCATGCTAAGCTAACAAGACCTTAACACAAAGTTCTTCATCAACCTCCACTGCCAGTGTCATTCTTGTTACTCACAGAGACTTAACCTGCCAAGGTAGGAAAAAGAATTACGTGAAAATCTTTGCTCTCCATGCCTATGACTGGAAGACAGACAAGAATTCTCCTCTGGTGATATCAGTGCCTGCAACATCCAAGCTATCTAGCCATATTCAGAGTTGCATATCTAAGATAATCCAGGGAGGAAGATCCACTCTCTACTATGTTTAGATGAACTGGACACCATCCTCTTTAATGGCTTTAAGCTGTGCCTGGTTACGTGGCTCCAGATAGAATATCTACAACTCTTACTGTATGAACAATTTGTCTGCATGATGATAACAAGAAAAATTTTGGTTAGTCTGGACTTATCAGATCTAGATTGGAGATTTATGTATCAACAGACAGTTTATTAGTAACTATGACCTTGTCTGTGTTTTATCCCATAAATTCTGAATTAGTAAAGACACTAGAGTTGAGATGAATGTCCCACACTCCAATTCTCACCTGCTCCTCAAGCGCCCCTGCTCTCAGAGTTCATGTTCCTAAAGAAACACCAACACAGAAATGCCATGCAACATGACTCCCATCCATAACAACAATATTTTGTTCTAAGGGCAACAGTCAAGCACAAAAAACCACCCCAGTGATGAGCATTCCCAGTTTCTCATGCAGAAGAGTCATACTTTAAACTACATTGCTTATAACACTATAGACTTATGCACCCCCTAAGGTTTGGGAATACCTAAAATTTCTTTACAGACTTAAACAGAGACAGTCAGGATTAAAATTATGGACTATCCCTTGATGGGCATGCAGTGACACAGCTTCAAAGCTTTTTAAACTGTCTTCCCCTAAGTTACCCATGTGAATATCGGAACACACTAGAAAAATCTAGTTTAGCTTTCCCTATTGATTTCAAGATGAGAGACATGCACAAAGCAAGAGACAAGTGCTATCAACCCATTGCACTTTCTCCTTACAAACTGTTCTTTCTTGCTCACCAGCTCTCTTACATTTAAATTCTGAAAAGCAAAGAATGGAGAACTATCTCCTCCTTCTAAAAATAATGACACTTAAATTCTCTTTTACTATAAATAAAAAAAAAGTAACAGAATCTATGAATTCTTTGGGGGAAGGAGAGGTCTTGTTATTTTTTAAAACTAAACTCACATTTTCAATCTGAGCAGCAAATTTCACGTTTCAGGGTCTGGCATCTCAACAATAATGTAACACCTGCACAAGCAGAAAGATGAAGAAAAAGCACACTTGTCTGCCCTGGAACTCTGCTGCCCTTAGGCATGAGCCAGAAATAATCCCAGAGGCAGGATGCAAAAGAAATGTCTTGTCAATGCACAGGCCTTAATGCATTTTACCTTAAACATTTACATTAACGGATGGTCCCCCTCAGTCCCATAAACTCACTCCTGAGTTCATTTCCATCTCACTCCAGTCCCATTTGTCATCGGCCAAACAGCAGAATGTCACAAGGGGGTTGAGCCAGAACAGAGGAATAGGACAAACTGTATGAAATTATTGGTGTCACCTACACACATGCATTTGACCTCAGTTAACAAGGAAGAAAATTTGAATGTAAGAGGAAAAGGAAGGATTAAGATGATAAGTTGACCTAGTAGTACTAGGAGTACAAAAGAAAAAAAAAAACAAAACAAAACCAACCAAACAAAAAGACCACACTGCTCCTTTTGGTGAGGACCCAAATGCTACTTTTTTAAGTGGAGATATAGCTGTGAACCGTGAAAGAAGCCCAGGCTGGCTCTTGCATTTCAGGGAAGGAGAGTGACTGGCTCATTCAGGTTGGGAAGTGGCACGGTACAGCCAGACTGATCAGCCCTCACTCGCGGGAGATGTAAAATTCTCAGATCAGTCCACTGCTCATGTACATGACTTTTTGCTTTGCTGAGCCTCTAAATTCTCAGTTCTGTCACAGAAAGTGATATTGGTTTAACCAGGGGAAGAACAAAAATCTGAGCCCTGCTCTGGTAGGTTGAAAGATAACAGCTCTTGAACTCATCTGTGGCTGGGGTTTGCTGTAGGAAGGAAATAAATTTTAATCTGTTTGTGTCATTTTTTCCTTGGCCAAATGTCAGAAAGAAATTGTCAGAACAGAGATGCCTGCCAAAACAAAAATCTCAAGTGCAAGAGGAAAAACCACAAATCAATCTAGTTGAACTCAGTGAAGGATAGGAACACAAATGGATGAAAACTGGCACAAGGTGATACTTCTTTATTCAGAAGCTGAAGAATTCAAGCAACAGAATTTGATCTCTATTCTCACCAGACTTCCACAGAAGCCATAGGTGCTCAGACTGCCCCAGATGTATAATACACTGACTCATCTCTGAACATTCCTCTGAAGCACAGAAATATCAACTCCATTTTACAAACATGAAACTGGAGCATGTCAGAGGCAAAGAAAATTGTCACCTTACAAAGAATGTCTATAATCAAAAAGAAAAGTGAACGGAGTCACTCAAATCTCAGGTTAGTGTAATAATCGTTCAGCTCTGCCCAGACCGTGCAGCTGTTCCTCCTCCCTGTGCAAATAGGAAGCAGACACCAGGATGAACTAGCAGTATGGTCTATGTTGCTTCACTGTGATGGTAAGAAAAAGTACAGCCAATCCATTTCTTCATCTGAGAGAGAATGCCTTTGCTTATTAAAAGAAAAGCTTGCTTCACTTCTCTAAATTGCTTCAGGGAATAGAATATACTGCACTTCACATTGCTTCCATGGATTTTATACTGTAAATTTGAATACGAGACTTACATTTTAAAATGAATGACAATGCTCTACAGTAAAACTCCATCTTCATATGAAAATCCCATTGTGTCAGATTACTAAACTATATTGTTCCCTTTACATCAGAGGAAGTCTGCCTACTCGCACAATCAGAGTCTTTCAGCCTGAACCAAAATGTTAGCCAATTGTGAAAAATACTGCCATCCATTCACCAGTAATGCCACCATTTCACACAGGTCCTTTGGTGGCAGTTCACAGGTCTTACACCAGAGCATCCAAGTGCTTTGGAACAGGGTTTTCCTGAGCAAAATTTAAGACCACATTCATAAAAAAGTAATTTTTTTACATCTCACACTTCAGAAGTCATGCACAAGTTTGCCACGCTCCCTGCATTTCAGAGGCCAGTTAGCAGAAAGCCAAGCTTCATAAAAGACAGAAACAGAAAAACTGAATTCTTCTCCAAAGGTCTGGTACTTGGGATTCATGACAGCCACACATTCTTTTCTGTCTCCAGAGTTCAAAATCATCTGCCTTGAGGAAAACTTCTGCCCCTAAAATGAGTCAGCTGTGTTCACGATAACCCACAATTTCTAATTTTCCCATCATCTGCCTAGCTGAAAACCCTGCTGGTACCTAGCAATCAAAGCAAGTCACGCTTACCAGAATGGGTACAGGAGAGCTGCTGGGCATTGCGCTCAGGGAGAACACCGCCCCCTCTCCCTCCTTGCAAACTTACACCGCTTTCAAGTGTAATTGAGGGACTGTGTCAAGAGGGGAAGGACAGCCTTGCAGAGATGGCCAGTTAGGTAACAGACAGCTATATCTTTTGAGTATTAACAACATTATTGTAAACTAGTTAGAAATTACTGGTTCAGCTGACCAAAAAATGGCCATAAACTTTATTTTAAGCATTTTCCAGTTTAAGTAATCAGTTAATTATTAGGGCTCTTTGTCAGAAGTCTCTCTCATTTAGGCTTTGACTAGGGCAGAAATATGTTTTATTTTACATTTTCAGTCTGTATATAATGAGGAAACACAGGGAATCCAGCAGTAAGACCAGTTCTTCAAAGGTGTGATAACAAAACAGATTTGAAGAATGACAATAAGAGGGATGGCCCTGCCATTTGGGGAGTCAATGGTCCAAACATTACGCTGCAACAATATTCACTTCCAGCAGTTAAAGTGCAAGCCTGAATGTCGCTGCATTCCTTCTCCACTAAACTCAGTGAAGATCTGACAGTTGCAGGGATGTAGGGGGATTTTAGGCACCACTTTATCCTGAAGTCAGCCATCAGAACTTCTCTAATCTCAAGGCCATCATGGTCACTGTGAAATTCAGCCATCACTGCTTGCAGAAACCATCTCTGTCTTCATGTCAGGTTTCCCCTTTCCTCCTTGCTGCTCCTTGCCCCCTCAAACAAGCTGGGAAAAGAACATGCCCTCATAGCTGCAATGCTAGCTATTTTATATTTGTTATTATAATCACATTTCTGTCTTCCGCTTTTAAAAATCAGAATATATACTACAAGTTTTAGCAAACTGCATGTCTTAAATACACATGCCAGTCATCTTCAAGCAGCCGGACTTCTCCAATAATTACCAGCTAGGATACCACAGTCCTCTTCCATTAATTGTAGCCCGCACTGGGAATTGGTACAGGCATCACAGTATGGGCTGTAGCATTTAGGGTAGCGCCACTAGGCAGATGTCCAAGGTATTCGTACACCTCTAGAAAACACACACCAACATACAAATACTGCTTTAAGCAGCTTTTGTGTTTTGTGTGTGTATCCTGAGGGAACATGGGTGACTTCTACTGGAGCAGCTATCCTCAAAGCTCTTCTTGTGGCAAAGGGCTTCACAAGTGAAGTTGTCTCCATCAGAAGGTACTGGCCTTCGTAATGGTGACTACAGCACATCCCCCATGAAATCCTCCTCTGAGCCATCCGCGTGTGTTGCTGCCACAAGGAACTGAAGTCCTGGAACAAACTAAATGTTTGAGTACAGCTCTGTTCCTTGCAGAAGGTTTGTGCATGCTTTTCTCTCATTTTTTTATGTCATTTTGACGCAACTGTAAATGAAAGAAATCTACTCTCTGTGCTACTGGATGAGATCATGGTAGTGAGTATTTCATTGCCACGAAGGAGAATTTTTGCTCATGAATCTTTTCTATTCTTTCAGTGAGAGGCGATTTAAGCAAGTTACATTTATAGCACTGATTCTGGAGGGGTCCCAAGAGAGCTAAAACACAGATGTCATAAAAAACCATTTCAGAAATTGTTCACAAAGACACAGCTGTGCAGTGGGAAGGAAAACAGGTGGCACCGGCATCAGGGGCTGGCAGAGCATGGAAATAAACACACTGCCTTGCATTACAGTACAGCACTGCCACAAGATACCTTCAAAAAGGACCCCTTAAAAGGGGCCTCTTAGAAAAGACCTCTTCCTCCACTGCCTCTGGAGAAGATGCTGAGGTTAAGCAGCCCTCTTCAAACAAAGCATCCCCAGAGCACAGAGTGCATTTGTCCATGATCTGTGAATTTACACAAGCTACCAAAGACTTGTGAAGTCAGCTGGAGTTAAGAGCCCCTCAGCAATATACTAAATCAGTCCCACACTCACCCTGGAGTCCTCTACTTAGAAGCAGCTGTTTTTCTACTGCTTTTGTTCAGTTTTGCACCCTGAGGTTGCATAGGCCAGTTATCCCCCTCACTCAGTGTCAGAGTCAAGGTCAAGAGACAGCAACAGAAGCAGCACAGGACCCAGGAGTCATCTCACTGCCACTTTCTGGTCTGCTCACAAGAGCAGGCTGCTTCCTTACCCTGTAATCTCTTACTTTGCAGACACATTCTCTCTGTACAACAGATTTTTGAAGAGCTGTGCAGCTCTCTCCTTGGTGGCTAGACCAGATTTAAGGGCAGTATGATCCTATTAGGATGCAAGGTCATGCAATTTACTGCCATAAATCAGCTGCCTTGGTTCAGGTTGCAAAGGTCGGAGCAGCTCCATCTGAGGCGGTGGGGAGCTCACCAGTTCGCTGACATGCGACACCTTGCAATATTTTAAAGTATGTTCTGAAAAGTAACACCAATAAAAACGACAGTGTAGAGCTCCCTATTCATTCTTTCTGTGATGCCAGATTAAATTGTCTGAACAGACACTCAAAAACGTAATGTACCCATCTGCACCATACTTTGTCTCCTATGTCACCATCCACCACACGCATCCTGTTTTGGGGACATAGCTGGCAGTACTGGTGCAGTCACAACAAACACACTGGAGGGCCCATTCTCTCCCTTATGCTTTGCAAAGGTACTAAATCTAATCTTTTTGAGGAGGAGACAAGTATCACCCAAATAGGTAAATTGGGACCAGGTCTGTGGCATCTGTGCTTGTTTTCATATGTGCTTTTTTTTTCATTCCATAAATTCCAAAAAGCTACAGAGTAATAGCATATGTTTATGTCTGACTCTTCATCTGTAGAAAGAAGAGATTTGTGTGCCCAGCCACTTCTCAAAATCACTGAGGAAGATGTCCGGTTAATCATAATTGAGACACCAGTAGAGCACAGATTTAATAACATTAAAGAAGCATGTTAAAAATGGATAGTGTATGGAATTACCTTTGATATCAGGCATTTTGAATTGCTCAGTATTTCCTCCAATAGCTGTCCATATTTTTATGCCAAAATGAAAAACTTTAATGGATACATTATGAACATGCCAGAATTTATTATGATTAGAAAATTACTCAATGCCAGTACATTTCGAAATATTTATACCTTTATGATGAATAGCATCTTCTTCCACATTTTTTCCAATAACTCTGAGGTACCCCAGTGGTACATGGTGCAGCTCAGAGATCAGAGGCACCAGAGTTCAACACACAGCACTTGCACAGATAGAAAACAATAGCGTAGCTCATTGAAAGAAATCAGATTTTAAAACAAGGAGAGTTCAGGACAACTGTAGGGATCACAGCAGGAGAAGCTTTAAAAATAAAAGCCTCTCCTGTCCCATGGGTAGGCTCCACAAGAGTGTCTCCAGCTGGTACTCAGCTTGCCTCGACTGCTGGAACTCTCGCCAGCCCAGCTTCACCATAAGTCCTCCTTTCACCCCCACAAAGCCACTGCAAAGTTTTGCTGCTAACTTAATTTGTAAACTGGATGACTCTCAGACATCAGGCATGTGAAAGAAGCAAAGAGTTAACAAAAAGTTATTAATAATTAACTCTACTGAAATTTACCTTTAGCAGCTCAAGCAGGAGGAAAATAACAAAACAGAGCTTGATGCTGAGCAGCCCTGCACTCAGACCATCAAAAGACCACATAGATTGGGAAAACTAATCTCGCAAAGAAAGCTTGGGCCCAGGACAGTACGAGAGTATTAAGCCCATCTCTTTAGCAGGTTCGTTGAAACACTGGAAAAAGAAATTCAAGCATTTGGGGACAAATCTAATTATTTAGTCTTATTTATCTGTAATTATGGGTGTGTAAAACACCAAAACATCCAGCATGTCAGAGGCTGGATTAATGCAGTTTGGGTATCCCCAGCCTGTTTTCTGAGGTCAGCATTCAATCCAGTTCAAGTTAAGCACCTGAGTGGATCTGCTACGAAAGGAACTGAGCACACAAATTCCCTTAGCATCAGTGGGAAACCAAATTCCTCATAGTGCCTGCAGGGGTAACAAGGCAGGTGAATCATGCTTCTTACCTCAGTGCCTAAATTCAAATACCTCACGTGTGAAAACCCTGCCTGTGCATTTTCAGGGGAAAGTATGGATAAATAAATAATACTGGATAATAGATAATTCTTCCCAGCCTGCTGTGGCTTTGGCTTAGCCCTGCTACAAATGCTTTTCACTATTTAGGCAACTGTGGCCACATCCCATCTGCATTTAAAGATGCCTGGGTCTACTAATTTTTACATCTCAAAGCAGTGCATCTCAGAGCACCCAGCAGGCTAAGCCCTGGGTATTGATTACTCCTTAGCAGAAACTGCTACAGTCCTGTTTGGCCACAGGCCAATGATATCAGATTCCCCCATCCCTCTTTTTTTTTTTTTTTTTTTTTTTTTTTTTTTTTTTTAAATCCTAAATTAGTTAAGTGCCTGGCAGGCCCAAGGCCCTCCTCATTCCTCTCTCTCTTTGACTAACACACCAGAGCACCAAAATGGCTCTTTGTAAATCTAATTGAAACAAATGCTATTGACCCAGACACATTTGCAAGTAAATCTGGTTGGACCTCAATCAGAGAGCATGTGTTTGACACCAAATTATGCTTAAGTGCTGCAGCAAGAAAAATGGGAACCATGCTCTGGCAGATAGAGAGACAAAGGGAGGACTTAATTAAAGGACTGAAACATACGCCACCAAGCCCAGTAAATGAGATTCAGAGCTGAAAAGAAGTGCAGGGCTGCCTCTTATTATAGGAATCTAGCACTAAGATTTGTTGCCTTCCAAGAATGCTTGGACACAGAGAAAGATCCTATGCTGCTGTGAAAAGGGCAACAATCAGAGACAGAGGCTAGGGGAAAGTTAACTACATTGCAGTAGACCTGAAAATGTCACCTTGTCTTGTGATTAGGGATTTTTCAGTCCAAAGCTGAAGATGAGGAAAGCACAGTTCGCAACTGCTGCTCCAAGGAATTACCTTCAGAAAGGCCACAGCGATGCTACAAGTCAGTGTAATGCAGCTACCAGCCCTGTCCTCACTCAGATAATAGTCAGCCATACATTACCGAAACAAACATGAATTCCAGCAAAAACAACTGCAGTGGACAGCTAAATCTCCTGTACAATAACCTCACACAGCACAAGAGACAAGCAGGTCCTGAGGGGGAAGGTAAAACGCCTCCTCACCAGGGCTCCCTGAACCACAACATGTAACAATCATTGCTTGCTACAATTCAAAAGAAATAAAAACATTATTTCCTGCAACAACCAGAAAAATGTATGACACTCCTTAAAAAAAAACAACCCTTGTGCATTCCCACCACAAACAGGCTCAGACAGCTCATCGTTTTTATTTAACTATGCTCATTTGGGTGTGATATTTATCAAAATAACTATGCCAATATAAACCCTACTTTAAACATAATTCTATCTGTTGGCACAGTAACAATGGCAAAGACCAAATCTCTGACCCTCTTCTAAAACTACTATACTCTGCCTTTGAAGTTGTCTTCATGCCTTTCACTCTTTATCCACTTTCTATCATGGTGGAACTTCATTGTTCGTAATAAATACATTAACCATAAGTGGAAAATTGTTTCCAACCCCTGTCAAAGCACACTAGAGACTAGCAAAATACCCTCCCCCTCAAGTGTTAAAAAACTTCAGGAAGGCACAACGAAACCTCCTAGGCTGGTGTGTCCCAGTGAACTTTCTAAACCTAAATCCTCTGATCTAACCCTCCTAGAAATCAGTGCAGTCACTGCTGCTGTCAGTAGGCAGGCGGTCTCACAGATCAGTGGGCAAGTTGTGCCTCTGATGTGTTTGACTGTCACATTCATAAACACAACAAGCTATGCCAGCAGCGATGGCAAGGCAGGAGGGGCGGAATTCGATATAGTTCACAAACCGCAGCGCATAACATCCATCAGCACAAACAAACCCAGTCCACAGCTCTCCAAGCCTGGCTTTCACAGCAGGGGCAGGCAGCTGACAGTGCTGCCCTGTGTCCTGCCTCTGCTTTTTCCTCAAGCCTTGAATCTCCAGAGCAGGCAAGAGCAGCGTCCTGTGAAAAAAGCCATGTGCAAGCACAGAACTACTCTTCCGTCGCTGTGACCTACTGGACCCTGTGGCTACAAGCCTGACAAACATAGACCATCCAGGACACTTTCAGAAGCATCTCTGAGATGCCCTGCCTCTTTCTTAAGGGGAACTGAGAGCCTAGCATTTCTCTGAAAAGAGACAATTACACAAGCTACATCAAATGCCCAAGACAATTATATATCAGGTCCAAATAAGAAAAATGGTACCTGACTCCAGCAAAGAAAGGAATGAATTTCAGGTAAAGGTTTTTCCACTGTGGCACTGGAATACGAAGGAGAAGTGTGAGGTTAACTGCTTTGCTCGCTATTGTGAAAAATGTGCAAACATCAGTGGACTACTCACATGAGTAAGCATCTACCAGGCCATGATCTCCATCAACATACCATCTCCTCTTAGTATAACAAGTGCATATGCAGAGAAGTTCTTTTTTTAAATAAAGCAGTGAAAAATTTTACTGTGATTCTTCATGAAAAAACAAATAAAATTTAAAAAAATGCATATCAGGGAATATTTCTCTCTTCTCTCATTGAAATGCTATTCCTGAGATGAAATTGGAGTATTTAACAGCACACTGAACTGTGCAAAGGAGATGAAGAAAAGGATTCCATATTCAAATTTTAAAGGAGAAATTCAGGAAAGTAAAATGTCATTATGTAATATATAGTTTGGAAGGGTAAAAGATGGCTCTTGCCAAGAAATCTCCACGAAATTCAACCACCCCTGGAGGTGAGACTCTTGGTTTCATGCTTGATAAAGAACCACCAGTCCCTGGCACCCTTGGCTTGGTGCTGTGTCCTAGGTCGGAGACGATAGGAAGCAAATTCTGTCACCTACTGAATTACTCCAGCTTCTGGTCACTCCAGACATTGGCAAAGACGATAACCCATTTGATTGCAAATGGGGACTTTGAGCTAAGT
>NW_009260791.1:1232156-1240977 GCF_000687185.1 Egretta garzetta
AAGAAAAAGAAAAAGAAATAATCAAAAAGTTAAAAGAAAGCTAAGTTAGGTACCTTGACAGATACTGTCAAGAATAGAAACAATAAAAAAGTCCCTGCTGTGAAAAACTCGTCAAATAGGGCCGATGCATACCATACAGACCTCATGCAGTGTCCCCCCTCAAAGATGTCACAGCCCTCATCAGCTTTGCTACTGTAATATTCCTCCAGGAGAGGACAGCTTAGCTGACACCCCGCCAGTCATCCCAATGACTGCTGACAGCCTCAGGGAGCGTACGAATGGGAAACTGATGCCTGCATTCAAAGGGTGCTGTCAAACCCAGATAATAAACTGTGCTGCAAGGCAGCATTGCCTAAGCATGCGTAAATACCTACAGGATCCATACATACCCCCACACATTTACATATCCTCGGCTGTATCTACAGTGATGAGAGTGAGACAGCATTGAGTCTGCACGATTCAAGTAAGCCTGGGGTGGTGTTGTAAGGCACAATGTGAGCTTATCCACATGACAACTGCACTAATCCCTTTGATCTGCAGTGACTGGGTTGCCTCGTTGCTATATTATATAATAATAGAAATTAAGATTAGCTACAGTAAACAGTAATATAGCATGAAATACAGTCAGGGCTTGTTCAGTGGACGTTACCAAGACAGACCCAGAAATAGCACAGCACCTGGAGAGAGAAAACACTGCCCTGAGGTTCTGACATGAAATTACTGAGCAGGACCCACCGGATGCTGCTCATCCCTCATCCTCATCCTCTGATCTTCTTGCCTCAGTTTTGGACAAGTTGCATGGCAGCAAAATCTGAGCCTCTGCTGCTCTCACCTCACCTCAGAGTTGGAAGATGCCAGCCATCCTTGGAGATTTGACCTTAGTCAAAACTGCAGTACCAATTTCCCACTTGAATGAACCCAAATGGGTACTTGACTATCTGCCACACCTTGCCTGCAGGTAAATCCTAAGGACAGAGCAAAAACCTTACCATGTATTCCCAGCGGCCTTTTGACTAATGACAGTAAGAAAACTCCAGGGAAGGGAAATGCAGTATGACATTAACGCAATTCAGCTTCTACACATATAACTTTTTAAAGTTTTCAGGAAAGGTTAGCACTTGTTTAAATTCTTGGAGATATCACATTACTGAAGATGCTTCTTTACCACATGTCAGTGGTAAGGTTGCGGGCTGCTGACTTTGAGAGATGCAGTTTGTTGTCACTGCAATATTAAAAGTACTCCTAAATTTTTAATTTCATTCATATTTTTTTTTTTACTGAAGGAAAAGAAAAAGAATAAAAGACCTAAACCCTTTACAATCCAATCCACAGATTAATGTTTTATAAAGGAATCCACAGTGTGTGTAAATTCATGAGTTTTGTTACTGTCCAGGGCGCTATGGAAACTGACAACCAAATTACCAATTTATGGGCTACCCAGCCTTAACCCAGCTAAGCAGCAACGTATTTCATACGGTACAGATGTAATGAAACATTCATCACTTGGGCTGTAATTTGGTCAGATAGTGGTTTACCGAATATGAAAATCAGTCCACCTCCCCCAGCAAAATATAATACAATACTCAGCTTCAAGGAAGGTAGAACGACAACAGTCAATAGAGTCATTGGATGGGGGTTTTTCCCCTCCTACTCTCTCTCCTTACTGTACCATCTGCGTTACTCAGGACTGCATCACCTACAAGAATAGTTCATTTTATCCTGTTCCAAAAGCAAACCACAAAAAAATGAGCTATGCAGGCCCTATGATTCACAGGCAAGCAGCAATGATTCAGTCCAGAATCAAGGAAAGATTGATGAAGGAAAGCAAAGACAGACACACACACACACCCCCAAAAAAAGAAAAACCAACAACCAACATTGAAAGTTAGGGGGTTTCAGTGCACCACAGAACTGATAGCTCTGAAGAACAGGAAAGTGTTTCTCAAAGAGTACATGGAACAGTCACCTTCCCCAGCACTGGCAGTCAGCCATTTCCCAGGCCATGACAAGGAATTCTCCAAAACAGAAGAAATTAGACCCCTCTTATCAGGTTGCCTAAGTAAAACAACATTTCTTCATCAAAAGTCAGCCGCAGACCAAATAAAGTCTTACTAAGAAGAGTGAAATAAGAAATTCCACATTTAAGTTGCTTGAGGCTGAATGATGGATATGAGGCCCTTGCTCTGGCTCAGTAAAGCCTTGACCATTGACACCATCATGTGGGCCTGGACTTTCAGTTCCTGGTTCAGTAGAAGACAAATCCTGAGCAACATGCTGAGACAGCTAATGTCACAGCTAGGCACCACTGGCTTTTTGAGGAGCAGGGCAAATTCAAACAGCAAGTTTGTACACCAGCCAAACCATCTCACCGAGATTGTGCTCACTGACTGATATCATTACGTCAGTTCAAGAACACCTCTACCGAGACAAGCACAGTAAATTTCTCACATCAGAAATAGTATGGTATAAATACTCACCAGATGAAGAGCGCATGGGATCCCTGTCCCTTGGCTTCCAGGGCTCCCTAATAAATGTCTGGTACATCTCCATAAGAGCTGCCAGAACCGTACACAAGCACAAAGCAGGTTACAGGACACAAGCAGGCTAAGTGGCTTTCTGGCAGTTTGTTTTTGAGGTTGCTATTGTTTCTAACAAAGCTGTTTTCTCTAGAGGAGGCTCTGTATGGCAGAGCAGTTCCTGAATCAAACTGGAGGAAAGACAGCTAGAGAGTTCCAGGAAAGCCTGGCTAAATTACAAAGCTACAATTTACCATGTTCAGAGACCAATGAAAGGATCGAGCAACTAAAAAAATCAGTCTCCTCACTATTTGTCTTAGAGGAATTGCTTGGGTATCCCAGAAAGGGATGTGACAACACAGGCTAAATCACAGCTAGGACTGAAAGTGAAAGACTCTGCAAAGCAGCTGGAAAGGGAACGTAAGGGAATGTGAACAAACATAAGGAGATCTTGCTGCTTAGCCAGGATACTGATGCTAATGCTGCTGACCTAATAAACAGCCAAAACCAACATACAGCATCACTCTAAGAAAAAGCAAACCAGAACTTCATATTACTTTCAGGTGCACAGTGCTCAACAGAGCTTGACCCTGTGCTGCCTTTGAAGAGCAGGCACTCTTCTCAACTCTGAAGAGGCTCACCTTCACTTCGCTCTCCACCAGATACCTCAAGAATAATACAAAACGTAGGTGGGTTCACAGCCACTACCAAAAAGCTGATGCCTCTCCACAAAGCATACTCAGCATTCTTCAGAGCTCTCTCACCAAAGAGCTGACCCTGACCAACACTGCACAGAGGGGATCTCTGACTGCATGATCTCACTGTGCTGCTAGAAAGAGGTATTACTGTCATATCCATTTACCTTTGCTAGCTCCTGGCAGCACTGGTGGGCTGTCAGGAGGAAGAAATGAGCTAATGTTCACCAGCAGACCCTTGCCCGCTGCTGCTTTCTGGACATGACAAGCCCTGTCATTTCTCATATGTGAAAAATCAGAGTAATCATGCCTCTTCCCTCCAGGATTATATAATGGTGTCTGCATAGATGGAGAAGGGCAGCAGCATCTCTAGTGTTCAGTACAGCGTGCAGTGTACAGATATCAAGAAAAAACAATGAAAAACAGGACAAAACACTTTTTTTAATGCCATTTTTGATTGAAGGAGGATTTCATACATGGAAATTGGCTCACTGCTACTGAGGAGAAAATCCCTTGAAGCTGGTTCCTCACTATTGGTCCTTTCAATGGCTCTGCCTACCGAAGTCAGAACTCCCTCAATTTGGCATGTCCTTGTTTTCTCCATCTATAAACCTGGGATGGGCAGCCGGTGATCACACTGTCTGTAACACAGACTATTCCCTACTGCTAGAGTTGCTCGGGCTACAGCCAGAGAGTGCTGAGAGCCGCTGCTGCCACCCAGCACTGAGACTGGTGCTGATCAGCTCTACTAGCTGTGAAAGGAGGAAGCAATGGGGAAGGTTGGGACCCCAAAATCCTCCTGTCAAGAGGCCAACTCTTCCTCCCCTTCGTCAACAAGGCTTTTCCATTCAAAAAGCCATCATCAGATTACTGCCCTCTCATGATTCATGTTCTCTAAAAGACCATACCCACACTAACATCTACGAGGAGTCAGTCAGACATTTGGCAGGACAAGCTGTACTTCCACCCAGAGAACAACGCTGCAGAGGGACCCCTCTTAAAAACCTGTGTGTCCCCTATCCATTAAGCAACTCTTGCCTTGACCAGCTGAGGCCTATGAGTACTGATGAATATGATCTCTTTACAAGTTTGTCAACAGTATCACTCAAATAATAATAGCATCAACAAAGGCAAAAAAAGAAGCCCATCGGCAGCTGGCTTAAGAAGATGCAGAGAGTGTTTTGCGAAAATTAACTGAAGTACTTATGGATTACTTTTTGTCACTGCTGGTTACTGAGAATCTTGTTCCATGATGATTCACCTGCTACGCTCCAGTGCACAGGTCATCTCAAACAGCCCCCAAAAGAGGTACTGCAATGTACTGAATAAATTGAGCAAAACCTCTGAATGGCTCCAAAATGTGCAAGAAAACAATCACACTGAGGGAGCTTCAGCTGACCCAGAAAAGCATTTGTACACATGTACATATAGGTATGTGTATGCACATTTGCAGGAAAACACATGTACAGGTCTAAACACTAGGACACACCAATTTAAAACAAAAAAGATGATCTAGTAGGTCTGTTTGTTGCAAAACACAAGGCAAATAATGGCAGTTTATCAAAGGAGAATTCAATTCCTGTCTTGATCCAGAATCCACACCAGGAAAAAAAAAAATCAAAACCCAAAAATCCCAATAACAAAAAACCACTGAACCCTAACACAATCTTTGGCTGGCTGAACATGAAGGAAATCTTTTCTCACTGTCTACCACAACATGCAAAGATAAGCCACATTAAAAATTCACCTGTGTTGTCACCTCTCCCTCTGCTATCCTTCTGTTCAAATACATTGTATACAAATGATTGCCCTCAAGGGTGCAATTTAATTTTGCTCATTTCAGAATTAGCACTGTGAATAGCTATTACAGCAAGGCCAATTTTCCCTGCAAGAATCTGTAAAACCTGCAGTCTAGAAGTCTGTCTTCAGCTGGATTCCTAAACTGGCAACTGCACCAAAAAAAAAAAAAAAAAAAAAAAAAAAGATAGTTTAAATGAATAGGGGAAAAGATTAGAAGGACAGAAGGACTGATGAACAGACAGCAGTCAGTAGACAGACATCAGCAAAAAGGAGAGGAAGAGAGACAGAAAAAAAGGAAGGGACGGGGAGGAAGAAGAATAAAAGTGCATTTTTATTACAATATTACAAACCCTTTGATTGCTCTAATTACACCTAAAGGAAAACAAAACTCGTCTGCTGGTACCAAGCACATGAATAATTAACTGGAAAGGAAGGAAGGCAGCAAAGCTACAAACAACCCAAACAATCTTAAGTTATGGGCAGGTTCTCTGGAAAGCAGGAAAGCATATAATTTCTGGTGTGTGGTAGTATTTTTCCTTTTTTTCCTCCCTTCTTGTATCTCAAGTGAGCTGAAATGGCTTTTCTTCTACTCCTCCCCAACCATCTTTGGTCTACGGTAAGCCTATCTCAGCTTGTGATGCTTACACATCTTGCTGTGAGACAGTACTGTGAATGTCAGCTGTCTCATTCTATAGGATGCTGGGGTAAGAGCACCTCCTAGGAAAATCCAAGATGATTGACAGAAAATGGATGCTATTTTTCTTTGGAAATAACAACCACAATAGCAGTAGTCCTTCTGATATACAGTAAAATCTGAGACTTGAGTAGCCACTAAGAACATACTTGTTCTCTTTAAATGTAGAGGTGCCCCCGCTCCCAGCTGTTCTAAATAGAAAGGGCGTGGGCCCCAACATCTTAACCTAACTCCAACCTTCATAATAATTTATAAAAACATGAAGTATTAAAGAAAGACAATGGCATTTCTTTCTGTTTTCTCCCCATACTGTCCTTTAATTTTGAAAAAATAGCCCTCAGGAGGGCTTAGAATATCAAGTGGAACTAAAGTGTTAGGCTTAGGAATTTATTTTAAAAAAACAGACCCACCTAACTAACCAATGATACAGGAAAGAATACAAAATATTTTGGTGTTGTACAGCAGCATACACGGTAAACAGGTGGGTCACTGTGCCATCTCTGGAATTAAAAGAAGCAAATTAGCCACAGACGATCAACTAAGTATCTTAGATAAAGCTTTCATGTTTAATATAAACAAAAATCAAACAAATATTTCTGGAAATATAACCAGAATGTTATAAAGAAACTAAGGGGATAAGGGGTGGGTAGACTCATTGAATTATTAATGAGTACAGAGAGAACCTTAGATGATGAAGTATTAATCATCATTTCATCTATTTTGCTGAAACATCAAAAAAGAGAAAAAAAATAATCAATTCCAACAGAAAGGTACTAATAGGAACTAGCAAAGGTCGCACCTTTCCATCCTGAAGTGATGTCCTTGCTGATCCATAGGAATGAAAACATTTGTTTGCAACTAATCAAGGGATCAAAAAGAAATCTTGATTTTGTTTCCTGGCATGCCAGAACAATGTTGCTATCAATCACTTCATGTCTGCAGCAGGCTAAGGGCTAAATAAAGCTATTTTCAAATTATGGATATTTACCAAAATAAACAAACATATTCATTTCACAGCAGGCAAGAAGAAGGAAAAGAAAGACCAAGGAAGAGAGTCCCTAACATCTATTTATTTATTTATTTCATCTCTAGAAGTAAAAGCTTTTTGGAGTGCAGAAATGCAATTGCTACATGCACCATGATGGATTAGCTCTGGTAAGCTGAAATAAATAGCCATTCATCTTACTGCTTGTGTCGGCACTGGGTATACCGTGTACAGTTCTAAAATGAAAAGCCTACAGACAGCCCTAACCTGGGGCCTCATGCTAGGAACATTTGCAAAACAGCTTTGGTACCAGAGCTCACTCTGAATGTCCTTTTGGAGCCTCAAACCAGTTCTATTTGAATCAGCCACCCTACCATTCTACTCTCTCTGTACAGATAGTCACACAGAGAAAAACGTGTCCACAGTCATCTATCCTGGAACCACTGAGGGTTTTCTCTGCACTCAGAGCATCTCAGGAGGTGTGCCCTTAGAAAACCCTTTGTCTACCGCTGTAATACAACTTCCACTATACCAGCACCAAATGCTGCGGAAGCATTTTGTTCACCTCACTTTTAAAGTATCTTCTAAAAACGGAGATGAAAATAAACTGCTTGAAACAGCAAGTTAAAGTATTTAAGTCTTCTCTCACACACATAAGTTTTATACTGCTTCAGTTTTACTGATCAGGGAAATATTCCCCAAAAGACAAATAGCCCTTCTGCATTTATGGCAAGAAAATTAAGAGAAGAAATTAGTCTTGCTGTAATCTGAACTTCTGGTTCCAGGACACTTGCCATTTTGATGCTGAGAGCCCTGAGCAATGAGCCCAAGTCCAGTACTTCATTTTCATTTTCACTTAGAGAAGAAAAGGCTCGAGAAAGCTGAGGTCTTTAGCACCTTATACCAGGGCCTTTAAAAAAAATTAAGGACATCATCATCACTAGCAATAAAACAAGTGTACAAAAGTAGGGATTCAGCTGAACAAAAAGTTGAGAGTATGGATATTGAGCAACTCCACTGTGACAACACATTTTCTCTTTGGAGCAGCCAGGAGTGACCTGCTATTCACCGATCCAGACATTCACTCTCACTTTACTGACCCTCAAAGACATGCAGCAAACACCCCCTCCTACCTTCTTCCCCAACAGACATCATTAAACACCTTCAGGACTGAACTGTTCTGTTGTTTGGTTTCTTGTTTGTTTGTTCTTTCCAAAGCACCTTGTCCTCTATGTCACACTGGCTTTTACTGCTTAGGTGAAAGAAATTTAATGATTTTTTCAGCGGTACAGTAATTACAATCTTGGTGGAGTCTATACAGGCAGGAGGTCACTAACACCTGAGCAAATCTGATTCCAAACAGCATATCTCCATCCACCCGAAACAGATGAAAACTGCAGTTGCCTCAGGGTATTCATTCTGCGCTGTCTTGCATGGGTGGAAGCATATGTTTCTCTTCCTCACCAGTGAGTGTTTGTTAGAAATTTCTCTTTCCTAAATCCCCTGTCCACAGCACCAATGGTACAGGTGCAGTTGTACCAGCCTCATCTTCCTCTGCTCTATGAGAGGAGGAACAAAAGGGGCTCAGACGCTACCAGCAAGGGCTGTGGAAAGAGAGAGGGACTTCAGAAAGAAAACCACCCTCCCTACAGCTATAAAAGTGCTGCAAAGCCACATTGGGAAGCACTAAAAGAGACCCTGTTTGACACGCAGAGCAATCAGAGAAAGGCTAGAGCTCTGCCCAAAGAGAAAACTGGAAATAAGAAATAGCAACAGAAAAGGTTCCACACACTTGTGCACTTGAAAAAACAAAAGTCTGTTTTCTGTCTTTCAGCTCCAGACCCTGAAAAAGGGGTTAGAGCCTGAGAGCCACAAGTGCTTCAGCAGCCCTCTACAGCAAGAGGAGCCCTCAGTCCACATGCCGTGACTCCAGTATCCTAACAGTAGAAAAATCCACCCATCTCACAGTAATGAAATACTGAATATTTCCTAATGCACAGTATCCTAATATCCTCCTGTTATCCCTCCTCTGAATAGAGACTTTCAAATCAGGGTGGCATGAATGATAAGGTGTGGGTAAGATGTAGATGATTATTTAGATGGAGAAACTCTACTTAGGAGAGACAGTTCC
>NW_009260791.1:1241012-1244878 GCF_000687185.1 Egretta garzetta
ATCGCTCAGACGGTTTTGGTGTATGTCAGCTTCAGTTCACATATTCACCTAGCACTAATTCAATTAGCGCATTTCAGCACTGACAGACAGCTCCCATTAAACACACCTCAATACCTGTACCAGAGATGCTTAACACACTGAACAAGCTCCCACACACTCACAACCCAAAAGATCCGTGTACAAAATGCTCCAGCAGATAATTTTCTAAAACTTATCAGCCTTAGAACTGAGCATCTGTCCAGCAGTTGCACCCCTGTTAAATGGGCTGATTACATGAGCTTTTGCCCAAAGGTGGCTCTGGCCTCCTCCCAGGAGCTGGCATCTGCTGAACAAACATTAGTGAAACTCTCGGGAAGGAAATAACTGAAAATGCCAAAGCATCATAAACCCATTTTTTTGAGTCTGTTCTTGGATTTTCTCTTTGGCTCGGATGCCCTTTTCAAAGGCAGACATCACCTGCCTTTGGGCTGAACAATGACGAAACATTGGAACGGTTTGTAGACCCTGATTTTGCTTCCAGGTGGATACACTAAAAGGTGGCAACTTCCCAATGAAAAGTCCAAGATGCACTCCGATTTTGACCTCCCTTTCAATGAGGCAATGTACATCTGCCATGACTTTTGGAAAAACAAATTTAATCCTCCCTCACACAACACGATCGATATCTGATTGTGCCCATATGGACTAAAGAGAACCCAACGGCCACCGGAGTCTACTCCCTCGTGTAACAATAAGCCTGTCACTCACCCAGTAGCTTTTAATAATTATCCAAGATTCATTTTCTCTGAAACCCATGTAGCTTTACTGTGCACCGTCACACATCTGTCTCATTTTAACCCAGAGGTGGAAACATTGCTTGAGTACAGCTCATAAATTGCTTCAGGCTCTCTTCCAGTAAAGGTGCTAGACAAACAAGAGCTGTTATTAACATGGACAGTGCCAACCACCAGCAGTTAAGGCTAGCACTTCTGCCTGTCAGAACAGGGTCCTCCCTCTACCACACTGTAACACCACAACTCTTAACACAGGATCAACTTATCAAGCCATCATGCTGCCAGAGAAAAAAATCAGTGTGATGACCATTCAAAGAGTTCACAGATTTTACTAGGACCTAAAGCATACCCACAAGCAGCACTAAAGACACACAGGGTTGGCTCATTAAAAAGAGGGATGATCTCAGAAATATCAATGTACCAGACAGCTACTAGTAAGCACAAATTGAAGGGTGGCCAGATTCTGCCAGCTGGCTCTAAAGCAGCTGCTTAGGGTAGGGCACAACTTCGAGGTGATGGCAATTGGGAGTAGCTACTGTGGCCTTGCAGCCTGAAAAGACAACACTTTCTGTGGAAATGCCTCCCAAGTGTACGGTTCAGGGTACTGAATAAATAAACAAAAATCCATAGGAGAAATAGAGAGGTCTTCAAATCCAAAGGACACGAGGAGGAGCCTGCTGTTTACAGCATTTCTCTTCCAGCAATTCCATAAAACAATCTGCACAGAAAAACTATTCATGTTTCAGCGTGTAGCTTTTCTTTAGGTTGGATTTCCAACTCCTGACTAGGAAAGCCCATTTTTATGATGTGGAAGACTCATTTAGCACCACATAACCCTTTTCACCATATGAGCTGTCATGGGCCATCCTATTCCTTTCCCATACAAAGCACTTCACAAAGAGCTTATAGTAGAATTATCCACGTATTACAGCTATGCAAATGGAAGATCAGATTACAGGTCCAATTTTCAGGGCAGCTGAAAAGGTACATTGTTCCGGGGGCACAGACGAGACACTGGAACGCAAACTGTGAGGAGGAAAAATCCCTTCAGCGAGAAGATGTGGTACTTTCACTGTACTTTTTCATCCAATGATTTCCAACAAAATGACAAGAAAAGGAGAGAGCTGTTATTTTGTATGATGGATAACCAGAAAAAAGAGAAAAGTAAATTGGTATTCCTAGATCAGGTAAAAAGTAAATAGGAGTGGTAATAATAAGCAATATGTTCCCCAAAATTTGTCTCAGGCTCTGAATAGATCATGCTGCCTTGTTTTGACCTAAATGCTGAAATTATTTTTTTTCCTCTCACCAAATTGAAATCAGAATATTATTTTTTTTTTTTTTATTGCGAGTACCAGTTAACAAGACTTCAGTCCTTGCTTTTGCAAACAAAATGGCTGCTCAGTGATATATTGCAAGGCAAAGTGGCTGCATTTGAAGTGCATGGTTCATTCATATTCTGTGACAGATGAGGAAAATACAGTTTGAATTTGTGATGGTTCTTGAAAGAATTTATTTATCATTTAGAAAGGGGCAAACACAATATAACCCTAACCAATAGAGGCCATTTAACACATCTATTTCACTCCATACTGTTAACTTTAACACTGTACTGCTGGCCAGCTCCACAACAAAGACCTGAAAACAACAAAGTAAAGGTGCCAGCCACTGAAGCGGGATAATTTCTCAACTCTGATTACTCCTTGGAATACATCATCTCAAAAGGAGACCCGCAGTCTTCCAGGTGCCTCCAGACTCCTGGAAGCATTCAGGAGATGGCATTTCAACTCTGGAACACATCCAAGCAAGACACGAAAACAAAGCAAAGGGAGGGAGGTAAAATTCAGGCAAAATCAGACTTCCAAGTCTTCAGCTCAATCTACACGCACATTAGTCATATGCTAGTCGCTGCGTGCCAGAATGTGATGAAATTAATGGCTAAATAAACTGACAAAAACAGAGACAACCTAGTGTTGATGTATCTAATGAAAATGCTTCTTTGTTAAAGACAGGAAGAAAATAAAGGTAGGGAGAAGACTCTGCTCTGTAAAACTTTCAGTGAGATGTTTTTCTGTATATTGAGAGCTTTACATTTCTATAATGCTCATGTGGGTGCAACTTGCCTTCAGATCCGAGGCAGCCTCACTCCAAGGACACATAGCGCATGACCTCCTCCAAATACAACTTTACTTTTATTCTACCTCACTGTCATTACCCCTTAATCTTAAATTTAAGATGAAGGAAGCAGCTGCCTGAAAAATGAAAGACTGACATTTGGCAAACCAGAGCACCAGGTGAGGCTTAGATTGGCCATTAGGAAAAATTTCTTCCCAGAAAGGGTTGTTGAGCATTGGAACAGGCTTCCCAGGGAGGTGGTTGAGCCCCCATCCCTGGAGGTATTTAAAAGATGGGTAGATGTGGTGCTTAGGGACATGGTTTAAGAGGTGGACTTGGCAGTGTTAGGTTAACGGTTGGACTTGATGATCTTAAAGGTCTTTTCCAACCTGATCAATTTCTATGATCCTCACTTGGTAACAAGATTCCCAATTCATCCCTAACCACCCAGTGCTTAAGGTGGCTAATGCTTTTAGCAACCCATTTCTCCAGGTCATGCCAGTCCCTTTGAATTGCAGCTCTGACATTTGGCATATCAATTTCTCCCACTCTCTAGTATTACCTGCAACCTTAACGAGAGAGAATGTTCCATCCTATCACCTCAGTTATTAGTGAAGGCATTAAGCAATATCAGCTCCAGCACTGACCCCTCAGGAACACCATGGTCCTATGGCGAAACACAGGCTTTTTCCTCCTTCACCTTATTGAAGAATTAGCTTTATGCGGGGAAGACCCATAAGTACTGTGATGAAGATAACAGAAACTGATTTATTGACAAGTTGGACCTCAGCAGACCTTTGAAGGAGAATAAACGGGACAGATAAGGTCCACTTTATTAGTTATCAGACACCAATGTCAGTTGTCTCTGGCCACATATTCTTAAAAAAGCTAATGAAGCTTTTTCCAAAGAAGTAATGAGGAAATCTGGACTCTGACAAGAGCCATTAATTATAGATTTAATAAAAAGGTCCTACATTA
>NW_009260791.1:1244912-1279209 GCF_000687185.1 Egretta garzetta
CACCATAATATACTTCTTATTATGAATAGATTATTTGCATTATTTTACATTTTTCAAAGGACATTAAAACGTATTTGGAAACATCAGCAATCAAATATCCCTGTGAGGTAGAGTTGTAGTGTTAGTTGCAATTGTTAAAATGCAGCTACTTCTAGGGTTGAAAATGATACTCTAATTACAGTATTCACACACAAAAAACTCATACTACATACTAGTGTCCATCCAATCCAGAAACATATTAAAAACTCTGTAATTTGTATTTCATTAAAGAACTTTATAATCAGACAACGAATCTTCACACTAACTGCTTTTGAACAAACGATGAAAACAACCAGTCACAGGATGATCCAGTCAGTTACTGCCCTGCCTGTGGATTCTTTATACGGGAAAGAAATGGGAAAATTTCATCAAGCAGAAGTCTTTTGGAGGTCCGAAAAGAATATCCAGCATCTTTAAAAGAAAAGAGAGTGTGTCAGTCTGAGACTTGGGATGGTGATAGAGCTGGGCTGTAAAAGGAAGTCTCGTCTCAGAGCCATATCTGAATTCAGACTACTCTCTACCATGTGTTAATATAGCATTTGCTGGGCTGGCAATTTGCGATGCATTTCTTGTACTGTATTTTTATTATTCACGTATACAAAAATAAAACCACAGTACTTGCTACATTTCTGCTCCGAGAAAATTTGAAGCAACAAAACGTGATGGATTGTCTCCATGCCACAACCCCATGCCACGGTGGTGCCACCTGTCACCACTGCTGGCTACAGGAGACTGAGCCCTGCACTAATGTTTCCCCCAGTTATCGATGGCTCACTGGCCAAAGCCCTCTACATTCTCAGTTCCACAAAGGATAATCTCCTGTATAATTGTACTGATGAGAAATGACAGATTAGGAGGGAGACCACATAATTTTCAGTCTGAGCTCTAGCAAGTTTTTGCTGGATCGTTCTCAAATCTGCACGCTCCACACTTTCCTGGCAGCGTCCTAAAAGGCACCTCAGCCCTCACACTGCAGGAGACGCCTGCAGCTTACAGATGCTGAGGAATCAACTGAGCCAGAAAAGAACAGTGATCCCAACCCTGACCCTCATTTACAGGCAGAAGTAGATGGGGAAGCTATGTGATGGAAAAGGCTGATCTAAGAGATTTGTTTCAAAAGAAAAGGTTGAAACTGATTTGCCAGCTATCAGAGCTTTCTAAAACCACGTCCTTACTTAAATACCAGATGCAGCAACAAAGAATTATGACCAGGAAGAACACGTGCCATTTGCACTCTGGTGCAGAGGGAGATGGACCACTCTCAGGTTCCTGGCCTGCCTCTCAGTTATGCGGCAAGTGAGCTTAGCAAAGCATCGCTTCCTCCCCCATGCCTCAGCTTCCCTGACCACAATTATGGGAGTTATAACAGTTACCGATTTTCCAGCAGCATTAAGAAATCCATTAATTTATGCACATAAAAGAAAGCTCCTCAGATTGCACTCCCTTGCAGAAAAGCCATAAACAGCTTCAGTCTTGGTGCCTTGCAGAGCACTGATGCAACACCCACCACCAGCCCAAGGACAGCTGCATCCCACAACTCTCTCCTATAAAGGACTGTACAGAGACGTTCTGTTAACAGAGGAGGTAGTGAGATGCGCTGGCATGGAGCAGCTTACTTTCCTTAAAGCCCTAATGTGATCAAAAAGCCTGAGGGGCACCATAGAGTGTCTAAAAGGGGTGAGAGCCTTAAGGAGCAGCTGGGTGCCAGCCACTTTGCGGGCACAGCTTGCAGAGCCAGCACGTCGCCCTGCTGCACAACCCCTGTTCTCAGCCCTTCTCTGTCAGACGTCTCACAGCTGGGGGGGGAATGCTGGCTCAGACTCACTAGGGACACAATGGCAACAGTAAAAAGCAAACAAGGTATTCTGCTTCAGAAAAATGTAATTAAACAGTCCTCAGGCCAGCCACTTTTTCTCAAGCTCTGTATCCATTGTTCACAAAAAAAACCCCACCAAAAAACCCAACAAATTCTTAACACCATATTAAGTTTTATTTCCATTAAATTTTACCTGCAGAAAATAACAGTTTTTCTGTTTTCTGCCTTTTCATAATGCATTTTTATGCCTCTAGGTCTCTGCCTGTTTAGACTCTAGGGGCTGTAAAAAGTATTCTGTACACCATTACCTGGATAAACACCCTATAAATTACAACTGATATTTATCAGCCTCGTGGCAATTCCACTACATTAGAAATAGTACAAGACTGCATTTAGATAGATAAGATATGGCTAAAAGATTAGCATACATAGATGTCTAAAAAAAATCCATGTCCTGCTATTGTAGACAAAATATATACACACATGACTTTAATTAACTTTTCCTGCATTTGGAATTCCACCAGGATACAAAGCTAGCAGCATCATTAAACCCAATCATATTTTCAGCCCAGCCTGATATTTCACTAGAACCATTCAAATCAATTTACCCAACAGAGACATTTGTCCCTGGCCTGTCACCATGGCCTGTACTGAGCGTCCTGCACTTCTTTATCTTTTGGCAGGGCCATCATAAGCAAACGACACAGAGGGTGATGTATGGGAACTCAAATAAGTTATAAATCCTCCATGCCTTCATGAGCCATCAGCCTGAGTGAATTTACTCCAGCCAGCATTGGCAAAGACTCCCTTGCTGCTCTCGGGAACAAGTCAGCTTTAAGACGACACGTTCTTCAAGGTAAAGTTCCTTGTCACTTTTGGGAAGAGGCGGCACTGCAATGGGAAGGAATGACCAAAGCCCACATCCCCAAAAGGCAGTGATGTGCTTAAATATCAGCAAGTCTCTTCCATGTATTCTGATGCTTCTCAAAGGCTTAGAAACGCGAACTAAGAATCCCTCTCATCAAAAATTAAAGAGCACAGTTGTAACACTGACAAAACTTTGGTTTAAGAGACTACCATTTTAAAACCCCAAGAATAAATAAATAAAAAAAACCAACCAAAAAAAAAAAAAAAACCAAAAAACCCAAAACCCACCCAAGCCCAAAACATCCACCCATCCAAACCCAAAACCTTGCCTGTTTGAAGAGTGGACATTTGGCTGCTGTTCAGGATAAAGAGAAAAAAAGACTGAGTTATTTTAAAAACTTGAAGCAGTGAAAGATACACAGAGCATCACTCTCCTTTTCCATAACAGTTGCCTGGGGTTGCTTGCAAGGTCTTGTTGAACACCCTTGAGGATGGTGCTGGTATGCATTTTCCCTTTCACATGGCTGAAGGGATAGTAATCAAAGAGTTGAGTAGCCATTTAGATGGCTAACACAAGAATCCTTGAGTGGCACAGTACACACCGGTCAGGTGTAGTAGGGTGGCATCTTTGCTTGAAGCTCTTGATACACCAGCATCCTACAGTTTTGATACATGCTAATGACATTCCTTCCTCCCTATGGGTGGCTGGAGGCATCACCACTGCACCTGTTTGTTTGTTTGGCAGATATCACAACCGCCAAGCTCCTGGGCCTCCACTGCTTCTCTCCTGCTTTTCAGCAAGCGGTGGTATGTACACCATCCTTCATTCAAGAGGTCAGATCCAAGAGGGATCTTTGCTGTGGCAGGACAGTCTCTGGATGTAAATGGCTAGGTGCCTAAAACTACTGTCTGTTCTGCAGTTCTCTCTGTAGACAGAGTTTATACCAGTGAAGCCATAGCCCTGGCCCTTTCCCTGGCATAGCATATGCACTGTTCAAGCTGATAACCAGTTTGATTGTATGTAAATGAGGATTTCATATTCCAAGTATTCTGTTATCCACTTTATTTGTGATTTCTAAATCACAAATTATCCAGAAGCTCCTTGTTAGGCTAGTATAAAGAAAATGTTCAACCCCCTTGTCCTGGTTTCAGCTGGGATAGAGTTAATTTTCTTCATAGTAGCTAGCACAGTGCTGTGTTTTGGATTTAGTACCAGAAGAATGTTGATAACACACTGATGTTTTCAGCTGTTGCCAAGTAGTGCTCAGACTACTCAAGGACTTTTTTGAGCTTCTCCTGCTCGGCCAGGTGCATAACAAGCTGGGAGTACAGCACAGCTAGGACAGCTAACCCAAATTGACCAAATTGCTATTCCATACCATTTAACGTCATGCTCGGGGGGAGTTAGTCAGTCGGTCGGTTGCAGGGAGACTGCTCTCTGCTCGGGGACTGATAGCAGCTCGGGGAGCGATCACGGCTCGGGATGGGCTGGGCATCAGTTGGCGGGTGGTGAGCAATTGCATTGTGCATCACTCATTTTGTATATTCTGTTATCATTCTCATTATTACTATTATTATTATTTTCTCTTATTAAACTGTTTTATCTCAGCCCTCGGCTCTAACCTTTTATTTTCTTCCCGATTCTCTCCCCCATCCCACTGAGGGAGCGGGGGGGAGTGAGCGAGCGGCTGCGTGGTGCTTAGTTGCCAGCCGGGTTAAGCCACGACACCCCTTCCCACTAAAACCAAAATATAGGCATTTTGTTCAAGAGCCAGTTAAAAGCACTCAGTTACGTCAATAAGGTGCATCTATGTGTTATGTCAAGAACAGTGCATTGTCTGTGAAGTTTCTGTTGGAGTAAGCAGGCCAGCAGGCAAACCTGGTGCATCAGAGAGCCAGGATCAATGATTAGATGAACAATGGATCTGTTCTGAAAGCTCTGGTACAAGTTTTCCTATCCTGGCATACTGAGGAGAGCATAGCTATGGGTACTCTCCACCCGCCAAGCATTTCCTTTATTTCAGGCACACAAAACTTCGGAGTAGGTAGGATAGGGGGGAGTGGTTCAATTCTGAGCCACAGCCAATCTGTTCCAGCCTGGACATCCAGGATATAAACTTTACCCAGGATTTTCCAGTCATCAGCCTCACAAAAACAGCTTTCCAAACATTTTTCCACATGCAATTGCAGTTCAAAGCGCAAAACATCAATACAACATAATAAGCATCTCTCTCTGTTCAGATAATGGTAAGGCAAAGCTTTAGTCATTTAAAGACTAATTTCAGCTTGGAAAAAAGTTTAGGTCAATATTTATGACCTAAGTCCCTTTCTCCTAACAAGTTCAACTATGGGGCTTTCAAACAGATATCATTCAGCCCACCCTGCTCTGCTGCCTGCCACCCTCCCCTGCATCCCCTCTGGAAAGCGCATGCGCAGACACACGTATACACTCATCTCAGCCATTTGATACCATCATAAAAGCAGCAGTCTCTTATTTCCCATGCACACATCTCATTATCCATCCTTAGTATACATCTTGAGTAATGCAATTTACTTCAATGTCACCAAGAGAAAGACACTCCTCTGGGACTGTCATTACCATAAACCACAATCTGCTGCCAATTTATATGTCCTTATCCACCCCTTGTTTTAACTTCTTTATAAATGATAACAAAGTGTTTTGCACCCCTGGTGCTGTCACTTAGTTATTACATCTTCAGAAATCTTCTCACTGCTTTTCTTCTTCCTCCCAAAATCATGCTTTCATTTTGCCTCCCTCTATATCCCTGTATCTTTCAATACCAACATCACAGCATAATGCTGTTGCCCTGTCGATGCCCATCTGTTGTGCCTGGGTTGACTGTCACTGTACAAACCTACTTCTCTGGTCTGCTACAAATAAAGCAATCTCTCCAGTCCACACCAAGCTCTGGTCAGCACCCTCACAGGGTCTCCTGCTACTGCCAGGTAAAGCAGAACAGACCATCAGAATAGGCCATCAGTGTGATCATAGCTGTCTGCTATGAATAAGCCATCTCAAAGCACGATCCTACAGCTCAACAGTTGAACAGAGTTAAAGTTGTCCAGGCAATTTTAACATCTCTACAGCAGGGACCGCTTTTACTATTTGCCTGTATAGTCCTCTGGCACTAGCATAAGTTAAGGTGTCATAATAGGTTATAAAAAGAAGTTTGAGTCTTGAAGGGAAGATCTCTGGAAATGGCCAATATTTAATTTTACTAAACAAAAGGAATAATAATTTAAAAAAAAATTAAGAAAGTACTAGAAGGAACTAAAGAGATTGTTAGCTCTAGGTTTAGTGAGAAGACAGGTTCATATCAAATGTACCTGAATCAAGATGTGGTCTCTGAGCTGACAGTTAAGTATCTGAACACTGGCTACTGCTAACGTATCACTGCATCCTCTGTCTGTTAGGGATAAAAGTGTTATTTGTTCTGAGTATCTTGACAAAATGGTTTGGAAAAGAACAGCAGCCCCTTGTCAAAGGAGGCACTTCTGGATATAAAACCAGAAAGACATGGGACTTCAAAATTCTGAAAAGAGGACTTTTGTCTAGATAGTAATCAAAGCTGCTCAGAAAGGCTAGGAGAATCATTTCATGGAATGCAAGGTGGCTTTTCCCTTCTGCATACAAAGAGAAAAAACTCTTTAGTTTATAAGAAACAGCTACATTTATGTTAACTAAAACATTTGTTTGCTTTAATTATGTTAATTAATAAATGTTTAATGCCTTCTTTGCTTCAGTCTTCACTGCCAAGGCTGGCCCTTCAGGCTCCCCAGTCCTTGGAGATAAGCAAGCAAGCTTGGAGAAAGGACAACCTCTTCCCTCGGTCAAGGTGGATCAGGTTAGGGATCTTTTAAGGAAGCTGGACACCCCCAAATCCATGGGCCCTGATGGAATGCACCTGCAAGTGCTGAAGGAACTGGCAAATGACACTGATGAGCCACTCTCCATCATCTACAAAAGGTCCTGGAGAACAGGAAAGGTGCCTGAGGACTGGAGGATAGCCAATGTCACTCCAGCCTTCAAAAAGGGCAAGAAGGAGGACCCAGGGAACTACAGGCCAGTTAGTCTTGCCTCCGTCTCCAGAAAGATGATGGAACAACTCATTCTGGGTGTCTTCTCCAAGCAAGTAGACGAAAAGAAGATCATCAGGAGTACCCAGCATGGATTCACCAAGGGGAAATCATGCCTGACCAATCTGATAGCCTTCTATGATGGCATGACCAGCTGGGTAGACAAAGGGAGAGCGGTGGGTGTTGTCTACCTTGACTTCAGCGAGGCTTTCAATACTGTCTT
Organism: Egretta garzetta; assembly: GCF_000687185.1. Taxonomy (NCBI): domain Eukaryota; kingdom Metazoa; phylum Chordata; class Aves; order Pelecaniformes; family Ardeidae; genus Egretta; species Egretta garzetta. Next base: position 1,251,956 of record NW_009260791.1, read on the forward strand.
CCATAACATCCTCATAGGGAAGCTCAAGAAGCGTGGGTTGGATGAGTGGACAGTGAGGTGGATTGGGAACTCGCTGAATGACAGAGCTCAGAGGGTTCTGATTGGCAGGGCAGAGTCCAGTTGGAGGCCGGTAGCTAGTGGAGTTCCCCAGGGCTCAGTACTCAGCCAGGTCTTGTTCAACTTATTCATCCACAACCTGGATGAGGGGACAGAGTGTACCATCAGCAAGTTCGCTGATGACACAAAACTGGGAGGAGTGGCTGATACGCCAGAAGGCTGCGCTGCCATTCAGTGGGACCTGGACAGGCTGGAGAGATGGGCAGAGAGGAACCTGATGAAGTTCAACAAGGGCAAGTGTCAAGTGCTGCACCTGGGGAGGTTGAACCCCATGCACCAGTACAGGCTGGGGGCTGACCTGCTGGAAAGCAGCTCTGCTAAGAGGGACCTGGGACTCCTGGTAGACGACAAGCTGACCATGAGCCAGTGGTGCGCCCTTGTTGCCAAGAAGGCCAATGGTATCCTGGGGTGCATTAAGAGGAGTGTGGCCAGCAGGGCGAGGGAGGTTATCCTCCCCCTCTACTCTGCCCTGGTGAGACCCCACCTGGAGTACTGTGTCCAGTTCCGGGCTCCCCAGTTCAAGAAAGATGAGGAACTCCTAGAAAGAGTCCAGAGGAGAGCAACAAGGATGATAAAGGGACTGGGGCATCTCCCCTACGAGGAAAGGCTGAGACAGTTGGGCTTGTTCAAGCTGAAGAAGAGAAGACTGAGAGGGGACCTCATCAACACCTACAAATATCTTAAGGGTGGATATCACGAGCATGAAGCCAGACTCTTTGCAGTGGTGCCCAGCAACAGGACAAGGGGCAATGGGCACAAACTGAAGCATAAGAGGTTTCAGTTGAGTATGCGGAAGAACTTCTTTACTCTGAGGGTGACAGAGCACTGGAACAGGCTGCCCAGGGGTGTTGTGGAATCTCCTTCTCTGGAGATATTTAAAGCCCGCCTGGATGAAGTCCTGTGTAACATGCTCTAAGAGAACCTGCTTTAGCAGGGGGATTTGACTAGATGATCTCCCGAGGTCCCTTCCAACCCTTGCGATTCTATGATTCTGTGTAATTACATTACTTCATGAGTTTTAATCAGGTCCCTCCTTCACTAAGATTCCTACCCCAAACTAATTTCATTAAGATATTGCCAAAAAATTAGAGAACCTCTGAAAAGAGGTGCTGAAAAATAAAGTCAGGAAACTACTTCTATTGCTCACTCAGGGAGAAAATATATACTCCAAACAAACCGTGTTCCCTCCAGGGTGCTGCAAATGAACCCAAGTGGTCCAGGTGCTGTGCTGGTTACAGCATTGAATTGATCTCCAATGAGCCTGTACTGGACATGCCAGCACTCCATTACTGTATCTGTCTTTTGAATAGTCTTATGTTTGTGTATGTCTCTGTTGTACGTTATTCACACCAGTTCACTGGACTTCAGGGTGGACATGTCTTAATAATAAAACAACATGTCTCCTAAAATCTTGCTGAACTTCTGGCAACAAAAGGGAGGGCATATCCAGTTCCAAATATATTTTGCCTCCCTGAATTCTTCTGCTTTTAGCACAGTGTGGAATTTTCCTTCATGCGTTTCTCTAAATTGTGTGAGTGGCAGTGCTACATGCTGTTGGAAAAGCTGTTGTAGTCCATCCCAAAGGTGTGGAGAATTATCCTGGTATGTAGCTAGCCCCAAAAGCACTTTGCAATGAAAGGTGCTACAGGAGCACAACTACCAGTGATCACATGTTACTGAAAAACTCACAGAGTCTTTCCAACACTTTACCCCTTGTATTTTATGTCTCTAAAAATAACTTCATTCGCTCCATTTTGGTTAAGTTTTGATGCCCATGTCCTGCAGATGTAAATGATAATGGGAGCTCCAGAGGAAGGAAGAGTCAGGCTCTGGAGTGCATGTACTTTGATTAGGCAAGGAGGCTTGGGAATCTCATTCCTTAAGCATGGAAAACTGTACAATGAGAAAGACACCACACAGAACAATAGCCTGGTCTGCCAGAGCACAACCCTGGCGCTGGTTACTAGCTTCCCTTGCAAAGAAAGGCCAGAAATGTCACATGGCTCTGACATTAAAACTAAAATCCTCCACAAGCAACAAATTAGCATGAAACATGAAAGAGATTGCTAAAGGGGAAAAGCCAATGCTATAACTGTACTTGAAATGAGTCATTCTTTGTACCAACTGATATTATGACAATAGCATTAAAAAACCAAATCACTGACTTTTTTGGTCACTAGTAACATCCACCTGTGTTTAGCATTTCATTCAAATTGAGCTGAAAAACAAGACATTTTGAATCCTGGATGTCATGTAACAGTAAGAGGAAAGCCACACAGTTATTAACAGACAAGAAGCAAAGAAAAAGGAACTCTATAAAGGTGGTACATTGTAGGCAAAGAGAGATCATTTTGCTGCTTTGGGATTTCAGCAATGCTGTGGGAAAACTTATGTGTTAAAAAAATACAACCCACATAGTTATTGACTTTTGCTAAGACTTATTGTCAGGTCTTTCCCTTTTTCTTGTATACTTGTACTTATTTATCACAGTCTATAAAAGCTAATCATGAAGTGTAAAAATGTTAGAATTACTTTATAAAGGGTTATACATCTATACAGCCCAATTCTAGTTCTTTAGATTGAGGTCACACTGCCTTTATTTTGGCATAGGACACCACCATAAACCCTTTAAATTCCCACATATCCTACAGCATTCACATTCTTTTTCCCTTTCTAGGGGCTTGGTTATTCAGCAGATTTTCCCTACTAGGCAGAAACATTCTTATGCTCCAAAAATTATATACTTATTACTTGATGTGAGCCCCATTTGGGCAGACTACAGAGAAATAATCAAAGAAATCAAGCAATATGCCCACTCACTTAGGCCCCCTTCTCCATCAACAGCCCAATGCTTCCCAACACTTCTTGCTATCCTTACATGTTCAGGACTTCAAAGTCTTGGGAACCATTTACACTCAATGCCATGTATTGCTTACTCTTATCTGTCACTCCCTAAATTCTACTCATTTATACCAGTAAACAGTACATTAGCTACTAGACAGTTCCTAATCAGTCTTCCTTTTCATTAGCATCCACACTATCTGCTCAACAGATGAGGTTCCTTTAAGAGACTTTCCTTATTTTAATGAAGCAGCTGACAGGTAACCTTATTCTGTTTCTCTGAAGTGGTGTACAGCCAAAATAAGGGCACATCAGCTTATCTCCTGGTTTGTTATCCTTCATCTGTCTCTCCCCAACCCCTTAAAAAAATTATCTTACTGTGCTGCTGGGAAAAACTGGCTCATGCTGCAAACCTGTTTCCATGGAATGGAGCATTAGAGCAAACTTTTGAGGTACGCTCCATAAGTCAGATTTCTTATTTATACGCCCTTTCAGAGAAGAGACAAGAGCCCCTAATATGCTGAATCTGTTCTCTCTTAGCTTGCTACCAAACTTGCCAAGAGAAGTGGTAATCACTTGATCCATTGTGCAGGAACAGGGTCTAAAGAAAAGGGTGCAGGAACATAGGGTCTAAAGAAAAGGGAGGTAATTGCTGGTGTTCTACAGAAAAAAATGAAACCTTGGATTCCACCAGGATGCCAAAAGCACACACTCTGGGACAACATCCACCCTGGAGTCCTCCAAGCCCTTGAGCTGTTGCAGGATTTTATTCTTCCTTTTGGTTTTCTTTGCCCTTTTTCCTCGAGACATGCCCTCAGCTTCCAGAAGAGTCAGACTGAATAATCTTTTAGTTGCTGAAAAAGACAAGATCTTCCCACAGGCAATCATTCAACCAGACTGTCATTTATTCTCTGTTTTTCCCCACCTATCTTTCTTACACAGTTTTGAAACCCTGAATGGCCCCGCAGCCCTTTGTGCTTTTCCTTACCACATATTGCAAAGACATATAACTGCTATTAGCTCCGTTTTGCTAATACGGGCTAGGGAAAACAGTTACAAAGGTGGGTTTAATCAACTAACAGAACACATCATCCTAATTATAAGTGTGTTTATAAGTTTAGTTCATAAGCAATAGACAGTAACAAGCTTTAAAGATACCTATTTCAGAATTAGAAGATTCAGGCCCTGGAGAATTCTGTTGTTCTTTGGCCATAATGGGAGTTCAAGTAGTGCAAATGTGCCTATGTGGCAGGTATCTATATAACTCCCGTAAGAGTCAGTCTACAGTGTAACCAAATCTGCCAAGTTTTACCAAGGTTTGCTTACTGAGAAACAACTTCACCAGACCAGCAGTGGTCTGCAGCTGCTCACAGAAATGCTGGGAGAAGAATTACATACTCCAAGGCTTACAAACGAGCCCTCGTTTAGTCTTGTGCCAGCACTGCACAGGCATTACCACCATTACTTACTCCTGTTGCCCGAGCATCAGTTAAGGTAAAACTTGCCAGCAAAACCAGTAGCACAATTTGGATGAGAGTCATCCTTCCATGCAATCACCAGAAAAAACACAAAAACTTTTTCGAAAAGTCATGGCTGTGCTTTCTAAACATGAACAAATGCCAACACATGTACAATACTGGTCAAGAAAAATGAACTGAAACAGATGCAGAGAAAGGCTACAAGACTATCTGATAAAAAGAATATTAAAAGAGCCTAGCTTGTTCAGACCAGCTAAATAAATGTTGAGAGGGGATACATTTGCTGTGCACAAATACCCAGGGGTAGAAATAGCTGAGGAGTGGAAATGACTATTTAACTAAAGGACAATACTGGTACAAGAACAGATGGTTATAAACTGCCAAAGAATAAATTTAGACTGGAAATTAGACAAAGGTTTCTAATCAGCAGAGCAATGAAGCTTTTAAAAAGCCTTTACAGCAAATAGGGGCAAAAAGCTGCTCTAATTGAGGGATAAAGCTTCATGTATTTCTGAAAGGTATTATGAAATATGGTTCCCTACCAAAGCACAGTACTGGAGGCAATGACTCCTGAGGTCCCTTGAAGCCTTCTGCTTCTCTGCATTTCACACTAAAATCCATTCATAGCACTACCAACATATCAAAAGTACAGTTTTGAAATACCTTGACCTCCCAAAACAACTGCATGGAGAACCATTCTTGCTGGACTCTGCCAAAGGGTAAAGCAAGACAGCTTCTAAGGGAGGGACTTCTGAAGCAGCCAAACCTGGGAAGAAGGCCCGAGCTGAATTTTTACATTATCTTAATAAGAAAGCCACAGAATGGGGGCAAGTGCAGACAGCACATGTAATCTCTTTTACAACTCATAAAACAAACCCCTTGAAAAATCCCAGGGGCTCTGGGGTTCAGGAAAATTTCTCCACACATTGCTGCATGCCAGACAGCCCTCCAGATGACCACCAGTCACTGGAAGATACACTTTCCTCTTCTGGCCATAAAATACCTTTATCAAAGGGCCAATTATTTTTCTCCCTCATTGTTTAATTTTACTTAGGTTTTCCATAAGATACAAGGATGGAGCTCAAGATTAACAGCAGGGATTTATCATCATGCATTGTCTTCTTATGAGTATGGCACAGTCAAGTCTTTTGCAGGCCCGCAGACCTGTTTGATCTTTCCAATATGCATATGGGCCAAAACTGTTAGAGCACAGCACAGTAGGAAAGTAATTCTTACAGACTCTGAGAAGTACTGCAGAATTTACATGGCTTGACCTGCTCACTCCGTTCCTTAGTTATGGCTGCATCATGTTTACTGTCTGGGGACATGTCATATACAAGAGTTTATCATTGTTTTGAGATCAAAAACCCCAAGCAAAACAAAACAAAAAAAAAATCAGAATTTGCCACAAGGACTCTATCTCATCTAGCAACTTCCTCTTGACAGCCATTCCTACAGTCCATATTATCAGGGCAGTTAAAAATATTCTAAACACTGAGGGCAAAACTGCTTGGAAAGCCCCAGACCCTCAGCAGATGTTCTCTGGGTTATTTAGTCAACAACAGGCCATGGAGAAGCTATCTGGACAACAGTGATCCTGAGAAAGCGTGGAAACAGATGAGGTGTTTTTGTAGAACACAGAGTTCACTGTTTCTTCGAAAAATCTCTAGCTAACCCATATAAGAGAGAGTGCGTGGTTTCAAATTGCAAGCTCTGTCCCACTGGGTAAATTTGAAGAGCTTCTAAACTTACAGAACTAAACTTAAACTGACCTACTGTTTCATAGCATGGTACATGCAGAGGCCACATCCATTACTACTACATGCCTCCTTCCACAGACTAAGACCATTCTCACTGTGACTGAATCCTCTGGTGATGGGAGGTTTTCAACTGCATGCCTGATTAAATGCTGCCTCCCAGAATTCTTGGATAACAGGAATTAATTTTTAATGTCCTTAATCTTGTTGACACTTTTTCACAAGCCCTTCCCCCCTCCTTCTCCTGTGTTATAAATGACCGATTACCTAATCTGAGGTAATGCAGGCTTTGGTGGAGGCTAATGAAGACACGGTGGGTGAGATCCTCCTTGCAGCACAGAGTCCCATTAGGAAAGATTAATCACCTTCTAACTTACAAGCCCACATTTTGGCTCCATACAGTGAGAAGGCAGAGAAAGAGGCATCCATCACATTAACCAAATGCTTGGCACTTGCTCAGCAGTAGGGTGCTCTCCCGACAGGAAGAGGAAGACTGCAAAATGAAGAACAACAACAGTTCTCCAAGGTTGCTCAGGGACAGAAATCCCCACACAAGAAGGGAAGGGAAGTACCCCCAGCCAACACTTTGGATTTGTACTTCAGAGGGCTGCATCAGCCCTGAGAATCATAGAATCATAGAATCATTGAATGTTTAGGGTTGGAAGGGACCACTAGTGGTCATCTAGTCCAACCCCCCTGCAGTGAGCAGGGACACTGCTAACTAGATCAGATTGCTCAGAGCCCCATCCAACCTGGCCTTGAATGTTTCCAGGGATGGGGCCTCCACTACCTCTCTGGGCAACCTGTTCCAGTGTTTTACCACTCTCATTGTAAAAAATTTCTTCCTTACCTCTAGCCTGAACCTACCCTGTTCTAGTTTAAAACCATTTCCCCTTGTCCTAACACAGCTGGCCCTATGAAAAAGACGTTCCCCATCTTTCCTATAGGCCCCCTTTAGGTACTGGAAGGCCGCAATCAGGTCTCCCCGTAGCCTCCTTTTCTCCAGACTGAACAAGCCCAACTCTCTCAGCCTGTCCTCATAGGAGAGGTGCTCCAGCCCTCGGATCATTTTTGTAGCCCTCCTCTGGACCCGTTCCAACAGTTCCATGTCCTTCTTGTGCTGAGGGCTCCAGAGCTGGACGCAGTACTCCAGGTGAGGTCTCACCAGAGCTGAGTAGAGGGGCAGAATCACCTCCCTCGACCTGCTGGCCACGCTTCTCCTGATGCAGCCCAGAGTACGGTTAGCCTTCTGGGCTGCCAGCGCACATTGCCGGCTCATGTCTAGCTTTTCATCCATATGCACCTTGAGGTCCCAGATATACATGGTATGGCTTCTACAGTAAATATCCAGCACAACTTTTTTCTTAGGGTTTAATGCAGTCCCTAGAGTGAAGTAAAAATTGAACCCATGAGTCCCCCTTACAGAATGACTGCTATGCCAATTGCCATTCTGTAACTGTCGGGCCTCCTCTAAGTGCTTTTTTAAAGAGTGAGCTTTACTCTTCCCTCCAAAGTGCCTACTTTCAGCAGATATACCTAGACTGTGGATCCCAAGTGTTTGGAGATACCTCAATCCTTTCTTCCCCCAGCCTGTATTGATACTGGGGGTTACCCCAACCCAGGTGCAGGACCTTGCACTTGGCCTTGTTGAACCTCATGAGGTTCACACAGGCCCACCTCTCCAGCCTGTCCAGGTCTCTTTGGATGACATCCCTTCCTTCTGGTGTGTCAACCTCACCACTCAGCTTGGTGTCATCCGCAAACTTGCTGAGGGTGCACTCGATCTCGCTGTCTAAGTCATTGATGAAAATGTTAAAGAGCACCGGTCCCAGTACGGACCCCTGAGGGACACCACTCGTCACTGATCTCCATCCGGACATTGAGCCATTGACCACTACCCTCTGGACGCGACCATCCAGCCAGTTCCTTATCCACCGAACAGTCCACCCATCAAATCCATAGCTCTCCAATTTAGAGAGAAGGAGTATACTGCACTGTATGTGACATTACCCTTTCAAGGAAGTAAAAATATTGTCTCAATACAACGTATCTAACCAGCTGAAGGAAACCAGAGAGGAATAGTCTCAACCTATGTAGAAAGAAACAAACCTCCAGGTACTTATTGTTATTGCATAATTCCAGAGCTTCAGGAACAGCTTAGGCAATGGTGTAGTGCTATCTTCTCTCTACATTCAGACAATATTCATCGCTGTCCAACGTTCATCCAAAAAATAACCTTTTATCTTCAGTGAAATTAGAATGCATGGGTACCACAGAGCCAAAGGGTATATTTGCTGCATCAACAAGGCCTAACCCTGAGTGGCTATACCTGCTTCTAGAGATATGTAGAACTATCATGACGGCAAGTCATTCCATTACTAAGTCCTTACTCAAAAAAAAAAAAAAAAAAGAGTAATTTCTTTTGTGAACTGAGGCAAAGGGATTGATGGTGGGAGGAGGGGACACATTCCTAGAACATTTGCCTTCTGACTGACTACATACTCATGCTGTGTAGTTACAAGAAAAGCAGCATCTTCTACCTACCTACCTGACCAGAAATCATCAGACCACGAGAGACAGAACAGGTACATAGGTTTTTGGGTTTGATGGGGGTGGGGGGGTGGGTGTTGTGGGTTTTTTGGTTTGATTTTGGTTTTTTTAAAATGCTCGGTTCTTTGAGGGGTTGTTTTAGAATCGCCTTATTCATACTATCATCAATGACTATCAAATTTCTCTCATTTAAACATTGAAAATCCTTCCCTCTCATATGAGATAACTTACAAACTCCATTCATGCAATCAGGAACAGATTATATGATGTCAGAGAAAAGCTGAAATAGGATCCCCTGAAACTGGTAACATGTATGGCAGAAGATAGAGAAAACAGATTTTTTTTCAGCTCTGCTTAGTCATGATCAAATTTAGCCTCTTCATGGTGCTGGAGCAAGCTGACATCAAGTGCTCCATTTAGTTTGCAAAGTAGGAGGATGTTCCCATGAAGTCTGAACTTAACTGTTCTTAAAAAAAAAAAAAAAAATTAGCACTGTCTTTACCAGGCTTCTCTCTACTGCTGATCAGTAAATATGTAAGTGAAACATTTTTAGGTTCATTTCTTCTGAAGCAGAAAGGCTGACATGAGTAGCAAAGGAATCCTCTACTGGGACTCTGAACAGTGAAGCAAACACTGAGATGGTGATCCTCCACAGCTGCCTTCTGGAGAAGAAAGTGCCTGCTTGAACTACCACCAACTCTAATAGCTAAGCGGCAAATGGTGGAAAAACATGAAAGGAAACCCATACAGGGAGCTAAAGTAGCAAGCAGACGTTTAAAATTTGATTGGACTGATCTCTTTGCAAATCTGAGGTGTGTATGTAACACTAACGTTAGGCACAGGAGAATAAGAAACCTAATTCAGAAGTATGAAACTCCTTCTGAGTTTTGGAAAAAGCTTATAAATTAGGCTTTCAGAAGCTCCTGTCCCACATCTGTTTTCAAATTATTTTCTAAATACTTAACCCTTTAATTCACTAGAATAAACTTCATTTTTTCTTCTTTTTCTTAAAGCCTTCCTTAAGGCTTATTAATGAGCGTGTCTTTAGATGAACTGACGAACACTGAGCATGCTGTTCTAAGAACCAGTGATGAACTTGCACTGTATGCCCATCTAACTTAATACACACATTTCCAGGTTCTCGAGCTGTGTCTACAAAGACACTTACCAGGCAACACATGGAAGGCTCAAAAGAACCTAAGATTATACTACCAGTGTAGTTCAGTTGAGCTGATGGACAGATGAATGGATAAAGCAAAGATACTAACACATGAATTACAGCAGTCCAGAAAAAGGCCTCCACAATACCCCATAATTACCAGCAAGGGAAAATCTTAGAATTTGCTCCCTGCAATTTGCAGAGGATAGGGCTCTAACTTCTGTGCAGAAATGAAGTAGTTAAATGAATGCCAACACTAACATTACATTAAAAGAGAAAACTTGAGCTTCCTCGGAGAGTCAAGCAGAATTCTCCATGGGAGATTTGCTGGATCAAAAGGGAGCAGACAGCTTTACTGTCCAGGCCAGAAAGACAGTCATTTGCCTTAAGAAGGTTTTTTCTTTTCTTTGGTGTGTGAAACTGAAGATAGTTCTCAGGTGGATTCATCAGAGATATTCAGAAATGTCTTTGGACATTACTGCAGCAGATCCCTGTGTTTGTTGGAGTTTGTATCGTGCTGGTGAGCAACTGAAATCATAGCATTTCTGGTACCAAAGGCCTTCCTATTGCAGTTCAGAAGAGATACTTCCACTATCAGGTTTACAAGTTTTACAGGTTTCTGAGAACATCTGAGCTTAACCTTTGTTTTCCGAGAAGGCTAGCACTAACAAAACATCAACCAAGTCAAAGCCTGCAAAGGGCAAACACTAGAGATCGTGAACAGTGGCTTGGTCAAAATTTCATGTTGAATTCCCAATAAAAAGAAACTACAGTTTTCAGCATTCACTGAGTAGCATTTACTTACCTGGGCAACGTACAAGGCTTATTCAGCTTTTGACCTCTCTGCTGTGACCACAAGCCCTAATTAGGGCCAAAAGAAGGAGAATTGTTTTGATGTTGAAGCTTTTCCTCAAGAACTCTTCAAGATCTCTTTCCAGTTTCCCAAAACATCCCCCAACATAAGCTGCCTACTTGCCAAAGTGTAACAGCTGTTATTTTCTCAGAGCCTGAGCCAGATTTGAACCAGAGGAAGAAATGTAACTAATCCCAAACTAGCTAGTCCCTGCCACCTTCAAAATGCCTTTTAAAGGGAAAGCTCCCCTTGACATGAAGCGGTCTTGCTACCTGCTGTAGTTAGCAGTTGCCAGATTAAAAACGTGTAAGGCACCAGCAGCAAATGCCAAAGGGAACCTAGAGCCCCTAAAAAATAAAACAACAACAAAAAAAATCAACAAGCAAGCAAGCAAGCAAGGAGCAAGGGAAACTTTGCTCAGTGGAAACTTTGCTCAGTGCTTAATAGTTTAAAAGCTCAGTCCCTGCAGAATTCATTTCCTTCTGCTCTGATGTGTCCTCCCTGCTGTTTAACTGCAAGCTCTGTCAACTCACAAGCTGCTGCTCTGTGCAGGCCCTAGTCTGCCTTCAGAAGGAAGCACATGGAAAAGTCAAAGGACCCTTTCCCCAACTCAAAATAGAAAACCCTGAGTCAGAGAGAAGATACCAACAGAGAAGGAAGTCAGAAGTCTGCATTATACCAGTGATGACAGGGTGAGCCAGGACAAAAGCTGTACTTAGCTGATGCTACTCTCGTTAGATCAAAAGTCCCTATACAGAACAGACCATGCTTTGTGCTCTAACCCACCCAGGTCCCTGCTTTCACATCCAAAGTGCCTTCAAGTTCCTGACACACTGTGATCCAGTCTAGTCAAAGCTTGGTATAACCTATATGTAGCAAACATGAGTCATGTAATTGCAACGGCAAGAAGAGTTCGGTTATTTGCTAACATGCATATTTTGGAAGAGGGCAAAAGAAATGTCAGAAAACATCCTCACAGAGTTCTCCATAAAGTCTTGATCATACTTTTCAACACCCTGTGCTTGAAGCCATAACTACTACACCAAGATAAGACATTCCAAGGTAAGATTCTGGGGACTCTTTACAGAGAAAAAACAATCAGTGCAGCTTAGCTTGTATTTTTTGCTAAATTTTCATAGTAGCAGAGGCAGGACACTGACTGAGAAGAGATGAGTACCACCATCTCTGAGGTTAAAAATCTCTCTGGTGTATATCTGATCACACTTAGAAGTATTAGTGAAGTTGTATCTAGGTATTAAAATCTGAGTGAGAAATCAGAGAATAGCTTTGAGCATTGGAACAATTACTAGCAACTTCAAAAACTTGCTAGAGGTATCCAGATATCTCTTACCCTGGAGAAGATGCGTGACATAGCATTTACATGCCACAGCTCATGGGGATTAATGGCGGTTGGCAGAAACTGCAGCTCATGTCCAGAATGTATCCTGAGCTAATTGAGTAAGAAACAATCCTCATACAATGGTGTCATCAATTTAGCAAGGTCCTGAAGTTCCCAAGCAGAGCAAAATGTAACAGTTATGAAAATTGTAAGATGTGCGTTAGGAGTCTGGCTGAAAGGTATTTGAAATGGAAAACTGCTACCGACTTGCCCTGGAGTTGTAGTTATTCCACATTAATCAAGCCCAGTTATAAGGAGTTAAAAAGTGTGGAGGGAAGTCGGTCTCAGCCTCATTTAGGCATGCAAGGATTTTGTACCTCTTCTCTACTCATCACCTCCACACCACTTACGGGGATTTGAGACTAGAAATTATAAATCAGGAATGCACTCTCAGTCAGCAGAAAAGCAGGAAAGTGCAAGTTCAAGCTTTTGGGAAATGCTAAGAACAAAAGCGGGAGGACAAGCGAGGTCAGACTGTTCTTTATGGAAGCAGGAGGAAACGAGAGGCAGAGCTGTGAAGACACTGAAAACGCATCTACACACACAAAAGTATGCGTGGCAATCAGGAAATTCAAATGGCAGGCTCCAGGGACACGCAATGGGTGAAGACGGCTTTCACCCTCAGGCACCTGTTTCTGTAAAGAAAGCTGTTCTGCAGAACAAATGGAAGCTCCCTATCCATGACTTCAAAAATAACTAATGAGTCACCTTATTACTTTCCACACTGACATTAAACTCATTTTAGCAACCCAAGGCAGGCTAATACACTGGCCAGCTTGCGAAAAGTGACTTTTCTTCTTACTCCCCAAAAGTTTCTTTCCACCTCGTGGCAGAAACTCAGTGGACTTCAGCCTTTCCAAACACAAGCTTTCAGTGTTCCCTCCTTGCAAGGACAGTATCCCCAGATCACTATTTCTCTACTCCAAATCTAATTGAAAGCAGGAGAAATAAAACACACCAGAGCTCCCAAAAATACAGCTTCCACATAAACAGGAAAGCATGTGGTAGGAGAATGAGGAGAACAGAACTGCTAATTATTTTATGTCACGTGATTGGATAATGTAAGTTTCCAGGGCTGAAGCCCTGGAACATTCTGCACAAGACCTAAATAAATAAGTAAATGTGGAACCAGGCAGATCCCTACAACATGCAAACATCTTCATGACTTAGCAGGCTATCAACAACGAATCACCATAGACAAGAAGACACAGTCTCAGTTTTACTGTTTGCTATGTGGTATGGCTGCTCTGAAACCATGGCATCTTGAAGTAGCCTAGGGAGAGTTTCCTAAGCCCTCTGAAGTCATGGCAAAGCCACAGGACTCAGTAAACATCGAGGAAGACATAAACTGCAGAGGACTATACAAAGCCTTGGGTGATTTTGGAAAAACTCTTTTTGAGATTAATTTGGAGAGGAGAAAAAAGCAACCGGAGAGATATTCTTTCTAACTTCATTTCAGGTTTTTGTATTCCAAACACCCACCAAGGGCCTGGGAAAAGCCAAGCAAAGATGCCTGGGGTCTGCGGGAACACAGCACCACCTCGTGGAGCGAATGGCAGAAGCATAAGAAACAAGGAATAAGTATTTCAGCACTTCAGACATCTGCAGCTTGGCTTTTTGACAGCCTGCTCTTCTAGCAGGTTAACAAATCTCTCTATCGAATTCGTGCTTTATAAAAAAAACTTCACTGCAGATCTATAAAGAACAAATGAACAACAAACAACTCCCTATTTTTATCTCTCAAACTCATCACCATTAACATAAACACTGGGGGCCTCTTCATAAATAGAGACATGTGGGCAGACAACCATCTGCACTGAACACTATTTGCCAGCAGGCCTAGCGCAGCTGTGAGCACCCTTTTCTTGCAAGTCTGAATCTCCCATGCTTAAGGTGGGCAAAGAAAACAAGTTCCAAATACTCAACTTGCTAGGACCAAAGACCTATACTTCCATCTATTGGTACTGGAAAACAAAAGAAGCCCGTTTTCCATTTAGAAGAAGGAGTTGGAGGAAACTCAGAAAGGTAGCTTATTCCACCCTTTCCAGTGTTTGTTCCCAAACATGGAGGTATGCTTACAAAGCATCGGAGAGTGAGCAACTTAAGATAACCAGCTGGTTCACATCTTATTGGTCATGATTAAGAATTTCCTAGCACCAGTAAAAGTATGAAAACCTGGTTAGTTTCTACTTCATTGACTGAACTCAGTTAGAAAATCATCTCTGCAACAGAAACCATTTAAGCGTCCTAGCTTCTCAAGGGGCAAATGCAGTGGTCGCTGAGCAGGAAGATGTAGTTGATCTTACTTTCTACTCCATCACAAGTATTGTGCTATACCTAGGTCCACTTTAGCAAATACTTCCAAGTTCATTCTTGTTTCATCCTGGTCTCCAGGATGAAATTTGTTTGAAACAGGGAGCATTATGATATACTCTCTATGCATTTTGAGCGACTTCCATAATGAGTTTAGTATAGGTCTCAAGTATGATATTTGGGCTAAGTACGGTCTCTGGTGTGCATAAATTAATTTTCAATGACTTGATCTATCAATCTTCCATGCACACGAGCCATCAGTAGCAATTCTACAGATAAGTGGCGATCTCTGTAAGGATGCTTCCCTCCCTTAAGACAAAGCACAAATTTGTGTCCAAAGTGCCAGTCAGAAATATTAAGCCTCCAGCCTGTTCCAGGTGGGACAAATGCAGAGTAAATTCACCACTGGTAACAAGTGCAAAAAAAATAGTGGGAAAAAAAAAAAAAACAGGCAGAGATTTTTTTTTTCTTTTTTTACTGCCCGTACAAACACTTAACTCCTATGATTTGTGTTTAAATAACAGGAAGCATAGACAATTCTGTCTGATTTTGGTTCTCAGTATTCAAGTAACTATAACAAGATGAATTCTCAGAATATCCGCTGCAGCATCATATGGAGAAACCCAGGCTAACCCTAAATTTAAGCATAGAGGGTTAACATGGTGCCCTACCTGGTCTAACATACCACGCAAACCTGTGCAACTCAGCAATACTTCAGACAGGTATTTCAGGTATCTACATATGGCAACTCATCTACTGCATATATATGCTGCACAGCTGACAGTACTGTTATGAGAGAGGGTAACTTTGCACATTTTCTGGAGTCAAACATTATGTCCAATTGACCTCGAGATTGATATTGGTATCTCTCACTCACACATACTCCCTTGACCAGATCCCAGATCATGTAGCTGGAGTGCCTACAGCCATTTGCTAGCAGTGAGCATCACAGTCATTGCTGCTGAGCACTTCTGCTCACTTACACAGAGCAAGGGCTTGAAAGCCAGGTCTGCTCAGTTCATTCTGCACTGGTAATATAACCAACCCAGTGTTACAATAGCAAAGCAGAAAAATGCATCTTTGCTGATGTCAGCAGTAGGGCTGCCTAGTGCTGTTGGCTTGGATCCATAATTTAAACGCCGGTGCACAGGCATGTCTCATGACAGTCTGCATTTCCAAGTGAAAGACACCTGACTGCTGAAGTCTCCAGCAGCAAAAAGAAATACCAATATTAGCCCTCTCTTCAGCATTTTGTGGTCTTCAATTATGAGAATATCTGTGACAGATGAACTATTAAAGACACAGATGCTTCTAAGGGACCTACAAACTGTATGATGGATGGCTTGTGATATTGCTATCTATCTTCATCATTTGCCCAAGATCAGCAGGGCAGAAATGTAACAGACAGAAGGTCATTTAGTGTAATCTGAAAAAGAAAAAAAAAATAAAAAAAAGAGAAAGAAAAAATATGTGACAGATAGTTATGGGAAGCCAGCAAACCTGACACCAGCTTTCTTGTGGCCAAGCACTACAATTACGTTTCAGACCAGAGACAAGAGAAAGAATAGAGCTCTAACCACACTTCCTTCAAAATCAACATGCCAGAGTCTCTCTGGAAGAAAAAAATTTCTTCTGTTTGGCAGGTGTATTATTAAAGCCAGAGTCTAGTCAAGACACTCTGGTCTAGAGGTCAGTTATATTATCTGAGACAGTTACTCAATGGGCACGGGCACAACTGCTCTCAGGTTGAGGCTAGAGGCATTTGAACAAAAGCACACTACAAAGATCAGACAACTGCTTTCCTAGGGAAGGAGTAATTTTCTACTCTCTTTCCCCATCCCACTCAAGATCACCCTCTCGAGCACCTTGCTGGCAATAGAAACATCCTGAAAGGCATCTCCCAGGCTAGGGAGGCCACCACAAGCCCACGCTGCTCATCTCCAACAGAGGTCTGGGAAGAGCCTCAGGGAGTCACAACACAGTGACTGACTAACTCATAAACCTCTAGACAGAGGAGGATGAACTAACTTAGGTCAACATTTTGAAACTAAGATTAGTTGTCTTCTGTCTCAGGTTTTTAAGCTCTCTGCTAATTTTCAAAATAAATTCATCATTTCGATGCAGCCAATGAATCCTGAACTTTGTTTTAAAAACGATGAAATCAGCCACATCCCATTTCTTTACTCCTTCTGAATTTTTTGTCTTTTCAGAACTATTCTAAAGATTTTCACTGAAATATGCAAAGTTTTGCTTTCCCTAAATGTGCAGTTTTCACTAATTAAACTACTACCCAAGAAAAATTTTCACCAGTTCTGTAAGCACCCAAGCGTGTGAAATGAACTAATGTTCACAGATTTGGAAGCTTTTTCTTCCATGGACACCTATTAGCTAACTGGTATTTCAGTTAACAACCCCCAAAAGAATTCATGTCATTTGATTTTATTTCTTGTTTTTTACTGAAAAGCCTATTTCCTGCCATAAGCAGAGAAATTCCTGTGTGGCCCAAAATCTCTAAGGACAGCAAAAGGCAACTGAATTCCCAGGCTCCACTCCCAGTGTTTGCTCAGGCCTTGGATGTCAGTATGCAGTGAAACACCGCCACGGAAATAATCAAATCCACCAAAAAATGCTCCCCCTCACAAAGCTTGTTTCACAGGTACCCAAGCAGCCAGTTTCAATCTGCCCCTCAGGGGTCATTATTAAGATAACTGTAATTAAGGTTTTGCATCTAATCCCCAGTGTTCCACAGCTGAGATTATTATACCAGCTCCTGGGTAACAAGATTGCAGCGTAATAAAGATATGCCCCTATATACAGCTAAACTCCACTGGAGATCAATAGGTAGCCTTCTTCCAATGACAGGCAATAATTAGTACATTAGGCAGCCTGGATAGTGAACAGGAATCTCCTTCAGGAACTCTGACTCCTCCTGCCTTTCTTTTTCTGTTAATAATTTCCATTGCAAAAAACAGAATAAGCATACAAAATGTCTCTCCCCCTCCTTACTCACCCCAGCCTCCTCCTTTATGTAGCCCCAGACTTGAAGGCTCAAAAGCCGGCAATAAGAAAAAGATAAAAAAATTCTAGTACTGCCTGCATCCCTCTGCATGTTGGCATTCTTTCAGCTATCTGCACCTTGTAAATATTCTATGACATCCTTTTGTCCACGCTAATGACTGCAATCTTAAAGACAGCTTTCAGTCTAAGGTGTATATATATATATATAAAAATCTTAAATACAAAACAATTAGGCATATTTGATATGTGGACTCAGAGAATCCCACACCAGATTTTGATCTGCCAATAGTGGCATAAATCTCAAGTTACCTCACTGAAATCAAAGGAATTATTTTGTATTTGTAAATAGTGTTACTGCAAATGAAGTCAAGTCCATAAAATACAAAGACCAACTTCAATCTCTACCTATCTGTTCTCACTCATTAATGCAGGCTCCTCTTCGTAAACTGTTTTTTATGTAGGCAGCCTGTGTAATAAACAATAACCACCTTGAGGACCCCACAGGAATAAGAAGGCTACAACAGACAACTCCACGCTCTCTGGGAAAGCACTGAGTGAACCCTATCCCATCTCATTAGCACCATTACACTCCATTTATCACACATTAGACTTAGAGCAATGGCTTAAAATCACAGCTATCTAACTCAGTTGGGTACTGTGAAGATGAGAGAGCACACAAAACCCATCTGGGGCAGAAAAAAGGAAAAAAGGTTCCAAAAGAGAGCCAGAGATTCCATGCAGGACATTAGGCCCAACATGGGAATCACATTTTCATCATCCATAGTGCCAGTTATGGCAGATTCATGAATGGAGGCAACAATCAAAGCCACCTGTGCTTTTACCAGGATTGGCGACTGAGGTATCCTGTTGCAGTTCAACAGCAACAAGCTTTTCAAGGGTTTTCCCCCTCTCTGCAAAAGTACAGGTACCATCTACATACCATGTGACACCCAAAATACCTCATGCTGATGAAAGCATAGATGGTGTGAGATTCATCTAGAGTATTTGGGTAATACAACTGAGGATACAGGTTTCATAGCATTATGTGGGGGAAAAAAAAGTCCACTTAAAATAACGGTCCTCAAGTTCAGGGTGACTTTTGCCTACAAAATCCAACACTACATACATTTGCCATCAGCTTCTAAATTCAGTACTGTACCATCTTCTGTGGAGAAGCCAATATAAGAAGAAAAGAATCTTTAAAGAGTGAAATTGATGGTATAAGCCTATTTCAGTGTTTTCCTGATTTCTTCTATTTACTGCTCCTTAAAGCAAATATGAACTTGTGCAGGATATTACAAGGAAAAAGCTACATTTAAAATTAATCAAATCTTTGTTACACCTGATAATTTAGAACACTTAATTAACTTACATTTAATGGAAAGATGTGTTTAGACATCATCATTGGCAAATGAAATTTGGGGTGATGGAACAGAGACTGCTATTTTGCTGTACCATGTTTCTGTTACTGCTGTCAACTTACATCAATGGCTTATCATAGATCACACCCTGGGTATGCCATTTCTGAAGGAATAGTTTCAGAGGCCAGCTCTTTCATGGGCCAAAATACCCAGAACACAGTGCCTCTCACCCAGCTACCTATAACATGAAAAGTGATAATTATTGCCAGGACTACTAAAAAGTATCACCTAAAAAAATACTGTCAAAGTGTGCAGAGATCACAAAGAACAGAATTATGGCAAGAGCCTTCTGTGACACATTTACGAAAATGGCATAGCTCCTGAGCAGCATCAGGAAGAGAATTAAGTAACCGCTTGAACTGCTCGAAGGTTGATAACAGAAGCTGTAATCACTGCCACCTGCAAAAAGTCTCTCTCCCTCCATCCTATTGAAGTCTGTAGCAGGGCTGGACCATAGCTTATGTGCTGACAGCAACCAGGTGTGCACAGATATCAGTGACTGATTGCAGCTCTCATCCTAAATGCTCCTTCTGCCAAGCTGTTGAAGCAATTGTAATTAAATTACTCACTAGAGACCTAGCTGCATTTGGGGGATCACAAAAGGATAAAGTTGGCTAGCTTTCACAATTGAAAAAAAGGAAACACTTTTCTGTCAGGGCACCTTGAGAAGCTGAAAGGTGCAGAAGAAACAATTCCCAAAAGCACCTGTCACTCAAATTCCCTCTTTCTCACCCAAAACAGGGACACCCAAATTCCTCCTCCTGATGTTGACAGCACTACCTATCCCAGATGACTCCCAAAGGGAACATGGGGCTCTTGATCTCCAGCCTAATCTGATGTTTTACAGTTGCTACTCAAGTGAGAGGAAATGTCTTTCAATACACAGAAGAGCAACAAGCATTTTTAAAACACTCAAGTGCTAAAGCAATTATGTAGTGGGTTATTACTAAGCATTGGAAAAGTCCATGGTGCTTTAAGAAGTAGCAGCGCTAGATCCTTGCCCTAAAGATGTCATAGTTCTTGGAGTTGCAGTGCAAATGAAAGTAAACAGTGGTAAGAAGGGTAAAAGCAGGGTTCACAACCCAAATCACAATGGTACAATTTACATCATATACTAAAGTACACAGTTGCATTTCCCTCCCCTTTTATCCCAATTCTCAGAGGATAAGGTCATTCG
This sequence comes from Egretta garzetta, assembly GCF_000687185.1. Lineage (NCBI taxonomy): Eukaryota > Metazoa > Chordata > Aves > Pelecaniformes > Ardeidae > Egretta > Egretta garzetta. The sequence continues at coordinate 1,272,039 of NW_009260791.1, forward strand.
GAGACAGAGACACCAACGGCTTAGGGTAGGAACTGAAAATGAGCCATCGGCCAGAAAACACTAGTTATAGTAGAGGGTACATAAAGAGCACTGAGTAAGCGAGGGCAAAGCATGAGGAGGCAAAGTAAGAAGTCGGCAGGGTGCCTGACCTGCTGTAATGAAGTATGATTCACTCAAGATAAATCAGAGGTGACTTGCTTCATGTAGGGCGGATGTCTCTGTAGTATCAAAGGCAAATCCCTAAGCGTGCTGATATTTAAACAGCTGACTGGTTTAGCCATGCATGACTAATGAAGTCTATGCAGATTTATTTTCTACACACTAGCAACCTCTTGCTCTCTGACTCAGTAAGTGATAAGCTGGGCACATTAGAAATAAATGGGTGATAATTGAACATGAACAATGAAAAGGGTTTCTCTAAGTAAATCAAGCTGAGCATGCTGGCATGGACATTAAGGGAGGTCATGAAGTCTGGACAAAAATTGGCCCAGATGGTGAAAAACACAAAATACTGAGGGAGAGGGAATAGGGTCCATCTCCCAACTAGGGGTCTGAATCCTACCATGGAAATAGCTGTAAACTGCTCAATGGGACAGACAAAACAAGTGTGGAGTGCAAATGGCTCACGAGCACATCGAAATAAAGCCATCACCATAAAGTAACAGTTACTACTTTAGCCATTTGCCTTACTAGCAGACTCTTCTAATGACTATTCTGCTGTGCTATTTAGACAGGGGTGAGGGAAGCTGGTTCTGTCACTGCCTTTTTGCAATCCAGTCTACAGACTATGCTCCAGAAGCATCAATACACTTCCCCCCACTTACGTAGAGGGGGTAAAAAAGGAAGGGCATTAGTGGAAGAGGGATGGGTCTGCTCTGACATCCCTGGCATCTCACCTAGAACACACATGTGGCAGAGAGGCCAGTTTCAGTCTTCCTCATTCAATCCAAAATGCTATGTACTTTACTCTTAAAGCCTCACTCACAATGATTACAGAACTCAAGTTATCAAAAGCTCTTCCTGTGACAATACTAAATTAATGAACAAAAGAGCAAAGTCACCATGACTCCCTTTCCCTCTAATCCTTCCCTCCTCCAAATGTGATTCACAGAAAGACAGTAGAAGCATACAGGTTATGCATTGCATGGAAGAAAAATAGAACTTACCGTGCAAAAAACCCAACAGCCCTGTATATTACCTCTACCCCAGACAAAAAAAAAAGCACCACTTAACCAAACAATCATACTGGAAGGCGAGAGGATTGCTCTGCTTATCAACAAGCTCTTTGAAAAGTATGCAGACTGGAAGCATATGAAGATGCACACACACACACACAGAGGAGGACAGACAAGCAAGGGCTGCCTTTTCTTTTTACCAGTCAAATGGAAGACTCATTCTTAAACCAGGTGGGCATTGCAACCCAGAGTTTATAAATAAATGAATAAACAAACCCTCTAAAAAGCCAATCAATAGTCAGCAGATGGACTTGAACAACTGTTTCAACAACAAAAAAAGCTGTTTGAAAAAGCGCTTGATACTCTGCTTGCACAAGTCACTGCTTCAGGTTATTGATCTTTTACAGACAGCCTCCATTAATACATACTTGTGTTAGCCTGGCAAGTTCTCCTGGAAAGCTTGACCCTTGGTGTTACTTACCTGCATGAGGCACTGAGTATCAAGCAGTGTTTTCTATGATCTAGTTTGACATACATATGACATACATGTAAGCATTCCCATTAGCTAGATTGCCAAAGCCTACTTTTTATGCATTCTCTCTGTGCAGAAAAGAAAATACCATTTGACCAGATACACAAGAGCATGAATAAGTTAAAGAATCAGTAAAGCTATTTATAGGACAACAGTTGAACTATATGCTGCATCTCAGGTATCTCGTAACCACCATGTTTTTATCTCATATCACAGTGAAGAACAGTAACAGGATGGAGTTCACCCCAGATACAAGACGCTTTGTTAACATTGTGGGTTAACTTCTAATTCTGATACCTTATCTGCTCAAAGTTACACATTTGAGCAGCCTAAGCAACAGTTTGGCATGCAAAGGTTGTTTAATATTCCTAAATATCAACTGCAGTACATTAATGCTGATTTCCTACATCTTAGAGTAACAAACAAATTCTGAAAATAGGCTGAAAGCCCAGATTTATTGCATGTGATGCTGGACTGATTAAAACATCTCTAGAGTTTGAAGAACGAGGAACCACTTCAAAAAATGAAGAACAGATCTTAAATGGCAAGGAGAATGGAATCAGTGTGTCCCAAATAGTACTACTGTTTCTATTTCTACCTTTCTTCATAGGTGTTTCTACCAGCTAGTATGAAGGGGAGACCTTTACTTTCACTTGGTACAACAGACCAAATTTGAGGGCAGGTGGCATCAGTGGTTTTTTGTTGTTGTTTTGGTTTTTTAACATGGGTCAAGAAATGATACAACTCAAAAATGAAGCATATTAAAACTGAATTTATGCCCCCATAGCTTCCATTATTTTCTTATTCTGAGGAATCTTGTAAAGAATATCTAAAACAGAGCTACACAACAGCTGAAAATTAAGGTTGTATCATCATTTCCACCAGGAATGTAAATCCTTGATAAACAACACTAGTGAACATACAAACATGTCTATAGATGTACAACATTCATCTTTGCCACCTGTGCTTCTCCTTCACCTTTCAGAAACAGCAGTTCCACACCAGATGCATCTGAATTGGGAAGCCTAATGGCCCAGTCCTGGGACAAAACTGAAAAGCAAAAAGATATTGGCGCACCAAGCTTTCTTGAGTATTGTTAAGACTGATTGACTTTGCAAAGTTTACACTAGCAAATAACAAGTCATGCTTTCTGATAGTTAATTGGGGATGATCTAAACAGACCATCAAGAATAATTGAAGAAAACACCAGCCATGCCATTTATCTACCTCAGAGGCACTGAAATATTCTGCATCAAACACACGGAAACACAAATTTTCCAGTGTGGATGCTTGAGTTGATTAACAGAAATTGGAAGACAAAATGTATTCAGTAAGTCCTCCTTTTTCTACCATTTCCATTGTATAAATCTAGGCCTGTTCTATTGACTTCAACATTCCATATTTACCCCAGTGAGAGACCACAGTTTGCTCATAAAATAGAAATAGGCATCTGCTAAATTAATAGAATTGGACTCCTGTGGCAAAAAGAAAGTTCTACCAAAGAGCCTGATGTATTTCTAAATAATAGCAAGACTTCAGGTTACACAGAAGTTATCTCCTCCTGCCATTACTTGCACTAAAATCCAGTCTAAAGAACATTTATTCAATTAACATACTAGTGCTTGTGCTTCCATTATAATAACGTATAATAGCAACCATATCTAACAGACAGGAACAGGAAGGAAGCCTTCTCCCCCTCTGTAACCCAAAACACTTCATAACTTCATCAGGCAACCAGGAGTAGAACTAGGTTTTTAGTGTCCCAATACATGGCAGAGACTAAAAAAAAAACCAACCAAACAAAAAAAAAAAACAAACCCAAAACAAAAAACAAAACCACCACAAAAAGATGTTATACGCACTTTTTGAAGATCCTGGCTGAAAAGTCTTGTTGTGTTCCAGGAGGGTCCACATGACTTACCTTTCCGGACCATTTTGAAACGCACATTCTCCTGTAAGCATTTCTAAATCACCAGCCAGGCCTGACACTGGAAGGCTGGCTACCACATTGCCCACATCACCCCCACTCATATCAAACCCCTGTCTGTGCTCCTGGCATGGTTTCCAGCTGCCAGCTCTAAAAAGCAGCAAGGAATCCCCAATTACAGATGCAGGAACCTGGCTTCCTGACACTTCAGAGCCTGCTCTAAGTCATTAGCAGCGGCATAATAAGGGCACTGCGACATTCTGGAGCTGTGAAGCCCAGCACATTAGAAACAAAACCAACAGTATCAATAATCTCTTCAGAGATTTCCTGGACATGTGCTTAAATACAGCCCAACAGGATTCAAAGTAGCATTTATTTTACACAACAGCTTTTTAATGTGCTATGCTTAGCAAGTCTAAACTGAATGACTGAACAAGTAGTGCAAGAATAGGAAACCAGGATGCAGAAAATCTGAGCCAAATCTTGTGGCTCCAATATGACATGTTTCTTCTGGACCCAAAGTCATCATTCTGGATTCCAAAACAACCCAAAACCAGGGATGGAATTACAGCCTATAAATCTGTGTACATAGTACCCTTCTTATACAGCTCCTGTCAAACTACTAATGCTGACAGGCCTTTCCAATACCTGTTTGCAAGACCTATGCTGAAAGAAAGGGGAGACCAATGCAAATAACACTGCATTTTATGAATGACTCCGAAAAACAGACTTTTTGGCCTTGAGCAGAAACAGAATGTCATCATGGGTTAAACAGCTTGTCACATGTGCAATTGATTCAGCCACATCTCAAACTTCTAGGGAAAGGGTTGCAGATGTGACAGTGCTGTGGCACCAATATTGCATGGACTTTGCTGGTACCACTAAAGTCTACTGCAAATACACTTAATGAAAAGCAGCAGCTTGTGAGATGCGGGTGGTCACAGTAGACTATTAGTCTTTTATGGTTTTAAAATTTAGACACACAGTGAACCAAATTATTGAAGCCTACTGTTATGCTTACTACAGCACTCAAAACATGCTCTTTTGTTCCCTGCCTTGGAGCGGGCATGGAGAAGGGGACTAACTGTCACCTTAAATAATAAAAGTGGGGAGAGAGTAAAGCTGAACTGATCTGCTCCCTCCAGGCAGGAGCAAATGCCATCTCAGGATGAGCAGAGGGAATCTCTGAAAGCTGATTATCTGCCCCCTAAAGGAAGACTTCAGGGTTTTGTTCAATTATTTTATCGGAGATCTTAATAGTAATTGGCCAAGAACATCGAATGTTTTGAGATGAAGCAAATCAATATGCCAAGAAGCACAACGCTGTGTGTTTGATCAGCCACCTGGTTTTAACTGAATGTTCTAGCAAACAGTACCAAATTTTTCGTCTTAGCACACAGCTAGTAATTCAATAGAAGACAATCTAGAACACTGCTCAGAAGTTTTACATGGATTTCGTGTCTTTGTCACCAGGGTTTGAATTAAAACCTCAAAGTATAATTCGGTACACAAAACCTAGCCATTTTGTACCTATGTATTACACACAATATTTACAAGTCATTCCTGGTTTCTCTAAACCAGGAATTCCATTAACATCAATTACCATCACTGGTCCGGTTGAGTTAGCTTTTAAAAAGACAAAAAAAAAACCCAAAACCCCCAACACATACCAAATTGCATATTTACATTTTAACAAGGAAAAAAAAACCAACCTGCTGTATGCTTCAAAGAAACTTTCCAGGAAACAGAGTACTGGGAAAAACAGACACTGGGAAAGCTGTATTTCAACTGAAAGTAAAACTAACCACGTGTTCTCTGTGCTCCCATGCACAAGAACTTACAGCTCACCAATCCAATGAAAAAGCCTACTTACGGTCATTACACTGGCTCCCAGAATATGAAGTCATGGAGCAATCACAGGTGAAGCCTTCCCATTGCTGATTACAGATGCCTTGATTTGCACAGGAATCTTCCTGGCAGGTAGTGCTTGGTCCTGGAGAAGGGATGAAAAGAAAAGGGTGAAACAAAGCTAAGACAATCATTTTACTCAGGCCCACAAAAGCTCCAATTCATTGTTACCATTACTATCAAGATCCTCATGCAGAAGAGAAAAAGCACTAACCAAACACTTTTCCATTCTTCAACATGCAAGAAGCTCAGGTAAAAAGAGCACAAAGACAACTGTACACTCCACGACAAAACAGCAAACTGTAACACAGAGCAAGGAGGAAGAGTGAACAGCAACATATTCCCTCTTAGGCAGGCCCAACTCCTATGTTCAGTGCCAGCTCAAAGAAATTTACTGTAAAATATGGTGTGATGCAAGGGTAACAAACACTGTCAGGTTGTTGTGCTTCCCTGGAAGTCTGATCCTCTTGTAGAAATGAAGGCTAAGAAACGGGCCCATGAACAATGCTTCATCCTACCCAAAGAACCCTGAAGTTTTGAAGCCTCAGTTGGCTACAACCTTGCTTTATAGGTTAAGGAAAAAAAAAAAAACAACAAACCAAACAAATACAAAGACTCTGACCAGTCCTATTAAATAGGTTCCTCTGGAAACATGTCAATAAAGTCCTCAGAAGGGCATGACATTAGTCCATGACATTTCTCTATTCTGAACTGGTTTCCACAGCCTTTGGGGGAAGCAGAGAAGGAAGCAGCCACTACTAGCAGAAAGACCTTTCATTGTTCTGTGACTTGGAGCCAACAGTTGCTATCTTGCTCAGATAAATCTTGTGAAGATACAACCCAAGTAACAGGCAAGAAAAGTGATCTTCAGATCAGAGGGACTCTGAATGACAGCTAATATGTCATCCACAGGAAGGTAGCTGGATTCTGAGTCACCCGAGAGCAAATGGGAAGCTGCAAGCCACAGATTGTAAGAACATGCGTTTAGAAGTTACTTCCTGGGAAAGTATTTTATCTTCAGCATTCTAGACAAAGGTATGCTGCTCCTATTGTGCAGTACTTCAAATAAAACATACAACTACAGTTGAAATACCTACTATTCTATATCCTGCACTTGTTGGAAAAGAATAAAAAACAAAAGAAATAGAGCAGATAATAGAGTAGAAAGGCTCAACTGACGAGGCTGCCTGAGATCAGTTTGTTAACCACTTCCAGTCTAGGACAATAGCATAATGATAAAGCAACAATTGTTCTACCCATCCCGGCATCTCCTGTGACAGCCTTTGTTAGCAACAGCAATTCCATGAGGCTCATCCTACTCTTTATCACACTAGCAGTACCGTATAGATGAGATAGGACACACCAAAGTAGAGACAGCATTTTCAAATGTTTTAACCCAAAATGAAACCCCTCAACCTCTGACACCACCCACAGTGATTCCACTGAATCTCAAAGCTATACATCTTTGATATTCAGATTGTGCATCTGTGCACTACCACATCTATGAGCCTTTGTAGAACCCACATCTAACCGGAAGCCCCATGTCAAGCCATGATCCTCCCAATAATTCAAAGACCAAGCCAGGAACAGACCCTTAGAGCTTTGGTGCAGAGTTCTTACTCTTCCTTC